>NC_064443.1:7272727-7575757 GCF_023343835.1 Lagopus muta | reverse complement strand
AAGTCTGCATGTGGAACTTAGAGTTTGACTTTCCTTTGTCTTTTTGCTTGTGATTACATTTCTTGGCTTTGTAATCTGGTTTCTCAGTTCTTCTGCAGTCCCATCTTCCTTCTCAAGTGCATAAAATAAGTAATGCCTCAATTGGCTTTGAGACCCAAAGAGTCATTCATAGTGTTTTATTAAAAAACAAGCAAACAAAACAAAACAAACCAACAACAAAAAACAAAACAAAAAGAGCCCCCAGAACAAACCTTCATTCAGCTAGAAATCATAGTATGTTATAAAATGAAGTAAAAGCAAGATGGCAGATACTTCAACCTGAAAATTTACAGATGAATATATATACTCTATTTCATAGCAAAAAATTTCTAAACTTATTTCTGCCACTTTTTCCATATAGAATCTCTGGAGAAAACCTATTCATTCATTCACCTCTTAATAGTGATAAGTATTACTACTCTTTCAACTAAATGTCTTCCAATCAATTGCTAACAATCTAGTTTCACTGCTATAATGTGAGATCATTCTATATACTTGGAAAATTATGCAACCATTGAATTGATGTAGTAAAAAGTAAGCAGCCTAATCAGCCTCTACATAAGTGTTTAATGGTAGACAAATATACCAATAGTTTTCTATGTTGCTAAAGGCAGCTCTATGAATACATGAATTCTTTCCCTCTACAGTGGAACAAACAATGCTTTGCTACTAAAGCTTGGAAAAAAACAAGAACAAAGTCTCTCTCTAGATCTAATGTCATTAAAGACTCTGTCTGTAGCTCTGATATTCTTTTATTTCATTCTTCTTTCTCATTTATTCTGCTATTAGTGTTTCAGACAGTAAGCCTCTCCAATGGCCTTAGAAACATGGTATAAATGACTGACTTGTATATTATTTCATAAACACAAAACACGTGTAATAATACCAGGCTTGCTTTTAAAAATAACTGTAAAAATATGACTTGTGTTTTTTTTCCTGTTTGGATTATTACATCAAGTGTCCACTTGTGTGTGGCATTGCTAAAATATTAGGAAAACCTGCAGAATGCTAAGACTTTTTCTACTATACTCAACATGCTGTTTTTACAGAAAACACCTTGCCACTGACCATCAAACAGTAAATGTGTATGCTTCTACAAAACAACTGTTGTCCAATGCTACAACATCTAGTTGTTTTCTATTATGTATTAAATATTTCTGAAAAACAATTTAAATTATGATTTATCTTTTTTTTTCCTTTTTTTTAAAATTAATTACTGGACACTGGAGCAGGTCCTTTCTACAAATGCAATGCTCAGTTTAGTTTACTTGGAATGTAGATAAATATTTTTCTCATTCAAAGGATGAAATATTAGGACTGCTGTTTGTTTCTATGTCAAAATTAAAAATCACCTTTTCACTTTTTTACGTTACAGGGAAAGGTAAATTTCATGTATGTACCTTTCATCAGAATGTGAAATTTAACTTTCTTTAGGTTTCCAGATTTGAAAAATTCGACTTATGTTAGAAATTTTCAAAAAATCTGGCAGATCTTGAGGATTTCAAGGAAAACAGTTAGAGAGAGCTGAATCTGAACTTCTTGCTTTCATGTGCATTCAGAACAAATCACAATTATAAATAAAATGTAATTTTCAATGTCTGATAAATGCTTCAAATGTTACTTTAACCAAACCACTGAATTTCTAAGAGATCATAAATAATGAATGATTAAAACTGTAGAAATTAAACAGATAAATTATTGGAAGAAGTAAAAAGTAACAAAAACAAAGAGAAACAAGAAGAAAAACAAATTCATGAAGGTTTAAAAGCCATACTTAACTACTGCAATAACATTTGAAAGGAGAGAAGAAACTTTAAAAAGGTCATTTGCAGAGGAACTGATTGAGTAATATGCTGTCAAAGATAAAAGGTAAGGTATGAAGTCAGCCTGATTGCCAAGATTACAGAAGGCTGGTACAGAACGTGAACATCTAATGAGGAAGTCTTAAGCAATGCATGCAAATAAAATGATGCAAAACTATACAAAAAACAACCCAATGCCCAAGTTTAAGTAAGGAGTAAGATGGCCTCCTAGGAAAGGACGAGGACAATCTATCACCTGATGAAACAGCCATTGCTAAAAACATAAATGAACTGTTTCACCATTCACAAAGAGGGTGGGGAGAGAGAAACATCTATGAAAAACACAGACATGCAGTTCTGACTTTGGTAGTAGGGAACTGATGGGGAAAATAAAAAAGCAAGCCTACATTACAGGACAGAAAGTGGAACACCTGGAAAGTTATGATTTAATTAAGGACAATCAGCACGGATTCACACAAAACAAATCATGCCTAACAGATCAGATTTATTGAGGAAATAACAGAAAGACCAGGCAAAGGTTAAGCCATGGACAAAAGGAAAGCTTTTGATACAGTATTGCAGAAAAAGCTAAGTCTTCAAGATAAGAAAGAATAAGAGTGAATCACAGAGTAGATGGAGCACTGAAAAATGAGTTACCAGAACGAATAATATGCATAACAGCTGATAGACAAGGAATGAATGGTTCTGCAGCTACTCATATGCCTGAAATTAGGAGTTTTGAGAGAATCTTTTACGACTCTGTTCTGAACAGAGAATCCAATTTGCTTATTCATATGGATTTTGTACATTAAGGAAAAAAGTTCTCATTATTTCATTAAGGAAAGCGGGATCTCCTAAAGAGAAGTTAGGCACTCTCTTTCATTTCTGAGCTTCAGCAGTTGTCTAGACGGGCCTAAGAGAGATATTCTCTTTCTCTTGTTGTCCAGTAAAAATATACAACAGGATGCGTGGAGCACACACGTTGGGTGATGAGTTTTACCAAACATACAAGGAGTCTATGTTAGAGGTTCATGTGCATCTACATATAAGTGAGAGCCTATATATATATGTAAAAAAAAGTTATGAAATTCTGAACCAGGTAAAGTGGACTATTGCTTTTCCCTTTCTGAGAGCAGTCAAGTGGCTGCTCTGATAACTACTTGAACAATTTCCACGTACAGTCTTTCTGATAGGGTTTTAAAACATCGCTTACCACATCATCTCTGTCTTCCCACTCAACCTCAGAAAGATCCACACTACTGTAGTTGGGCTTTCTTCGTTTCTTCCCTTCTTCATACTGGCATAAAAAAAGAATGAAATGTTTAGCACACCCTCTACAAAAATTTTGTAACATAAGTGGTTTTTTTGTTTTTTTTTTTTTTTAACTTGGATGTATGTTGATTTTATTCGGAAATACTACGCCTAAAAGAGTAGGCAGCTTAATTGATAGATAATGAACAACACTGCTGGAAAAATATACTCTGCGCACTAAAAAAATACTTCATAACATGATTATTTGCGTGATTTGTTGCCATGATATGAAGTTGTTATGAAGGACACACAGAGAAGTCAAACTCAGCAGTTGTACCTTTTCAGCTCATATGGAACCCTACATGAGACCTTCCTCTTATAGTTTATGTTAAATGTCTCAAACTAACAATCTCAGCTGTACAGGAAGTTATATTTGCTATAATCTTATCAAGAAAATGTTTACACGTTTCTCTTTAAACAAGATAAGATGCAAGTCTTGGGAAGTGTGGTGTTAACATTTGCTGATACTACATTTTATCTACAACTTCATGGGAAAAAAGTAATATACTAATAATTTATAGGGTTTTTTTTTATCACTAGTCACTGTTACCCTGTAAATCTCACATTTTAAATAAACATTCTAGTGACAAATTGATTTGACACTAGGGAATTTATAATATAGGAAATTCTGCCCTCTGCTGAACATTCAAATGAGTGAGCCCACTAGTGTAATAAAAACCCTGATCAGTGGAAGAAGAAAAGTATTTAGGAAGGTCTGTGAACAGTTAAGAAAAAATATGAGAATCTATTTGAAATGTTTAAAAATGGGAGCAGATCTGTGCGATATGAATAACGACCATTTATCTTTTATTATGCAAATAAGGGAGAGGATGACCACAAGTCTTTCCATGAGTTATGACAAGAGGTGCTGAGAACTGTGAGAATTACTCCAATTCTGCAACTCCTCAGAAACAGAACGATAGGATAGAGATTGCACCAGTAAGGAACAATATGTGTCTGATTCTCCTCCCTCAGGGCAGGACCAACCATTCCACCAACCAAAGCTTTGAGTGCTCAGTACTGTTTATCACTGGGGTTATTGCAGCAGGAACTTGCAGTCCTGGTCTGCACATCACAGAGAGGCCATGGAGACCTGGTCTCTGAGCATTTGAAAGGTTACTCCCATCCTGATACCTTCCTTTCTAAATTATTCTCATGTGAATCTCACCACTGATTTTGTAGGGTAGCAGTATTTAAAAACAAGCATGACAAAGCTGCTGAATTGTAATCACAGGTTTTGAGATATTGGAACAACAGTAATATTTCTGCTAGTACAAAATTATTTCCCTCAAAAGAACTTGGAAACAGTTATTTTTACTGATCAGTCTTTTGGGAATCTATGCGGGATAAAATCCTGAGTCAATTCTCATTCTCATAAAAAAAAATCTCATTCATAAAAAAATCCTCGCTACTCTGTTGGTACAACTCTCAGACTGACTTCTGACAGTTCATATGAATGTAACAGAAGAATAATTTCACGCATTTTTACTGCCCCTTTTACTACAAGTTTGCATTCTCAGAACAAGCAGGGTGTCCTCTTCTGGGCTGATGCTATTCAACAGATGGGATATTCAGAGATATAAAGATTTTCTCATTTCAGTCCATGTCCATATGCCAGATTGTGAATTCAAGCATCTCATGGCTGCAATTAATTCTTGCTCCACACTATGCTCTGATGGCTTATACAACTATACACAAGTACCAAAGTACAAAACTTGGAAGCCCCTATAGTTAAATCTCACAAGGATAAAAAGGAGAGGATAACATCTGCCTCATGAGCAGGACTTCATTTTGGTAACTTTCTATGCTTTGCAAACCTCTAATTGTGGCTGCAGCTATATCAATATTATCTTTAATCGTTACAAGGACTAACTATGCCTATTCTCTGTGGCTGCATCAATTAACCAAGCAAAGCTCTGGTCTTATTTATTTACACCAGCATAGGAATTGTGGAAGTAGAGATCCAAAATACTGAGAGATGAAAAGTGTTACGTAGAAATTAACTGCGATCATTTGAGTAGAACAAATGTGAAACAACTCCTGTACTGTGTCCAATGTTTAATTACATCCTTACCCACAGATGTGGAAGGGCTTCTGGGCTATACTGCATTCTCAGACACATGTGCAAGTCCTTACTTATGACAATAAGAGTTGATCTCGTGTGTCTGACGGCAGAAGTGGGCTTCGAGTATATAATAAATTGTTTGTATCTTATTGATTATGGCTTTATTTATTTCAATTATATAGATTCCATATTGTGCATGCAAAAAGCAAAAACAAAATCCAAAAGCATCCAAATGAAGTGCTGCATAAAACATTCAAAGTTTTGCAGCAAAGCCAGAAATGGAAATATCCATGTCTCAAAAATTCAGATAGGTAGAAAGCAAGCCAAAATCCCAGTGCTTAAGCAAGCAGAAGACTCCATACACACTTGAATAAACTGAAAGTGCAGATCTTAAACCATATTTAGGACAGGAAGTAATAAAGTACTAAGAAGTCTAACCTCTCAATCTGTTATTACACTTTAGGGGACTAGTGTTAATTCCTACACAGGAGTTCAATATGTGAAGAATATGTTTATGATATAGTTCGGGAAAGAATGGCAGCGAAAATAAAAATTCAATTACCAGCAAGGACAGGATTTTGTTCCGGTAACAAAAATAGCAGTTATTTCTGTATCTGGGTATCTTTACTTACATATCTATTTTTTTTGTGAAGATTACTCCTTACAGTAAATTTACATATTCATATGTAACTATGACCTAAAACATAAATGCAAGGAGATCAGATGTCAAGTATTTCATGCAACTACAATTCATTCTTCTCTAGTTTCATTCTACTTTTACTGCTAAACTAATTTCTCAGTATAGGCATAGAAGCAATTCACCAGCTTTTAAGAATGACATTCACCTATGCCATTTTCTTTGGTAGTATACTGAATCTAGCTTCACTTTTATCTCTGTCTGAGACTCCTGGGTGAAATATAAAATACTGATTGAAGACTGAAGCCAATCCCATTCGCAAGATTACTATAAAGCACTGAAACAAATTAGTAAGGAACCCACTGGGAAAGATAGAAACTAGGAGCTCTACCAAATTGCACTGATTTAAGTGCATGAGGAAAAGAGCTAGATTTAGACTGTGTGATGTTAATCTACTTAGGCCAGTATAAATTGTGTGGTGATATTATAGAGTAGTTAAACCTTGAAAAATATGATAGCCAGTGAAATTTTTTAAATACCTGGACTGCGAATAAAGAATCTTTTAGTCTGCTCAGAATTCAGTGCTAGCTCCAATAGTCTTTTGTTTGTGGGAAGAACAGGGGAAATGATTTTATTTGGTAATCAGAATGAGCTTTATCTTACTGACTACCTTTTATTTCAGGCGTGGCCAAACTGTTACAGCACTGGGTCGTTCAAACAATGTGCAATGTGTACAGTTTAAGGACTGAATCACATTTTTTCACCACCTCCCATACAACCATTTACATGTGCCATTCTTAAGCTCTTTGATATATATATATATATTTAACACAAGCAGTCCCAAACCATCTGCACTAAATACAGCCACGTGTTTATTAAGTCAAAGTACAGCCATCTGATCACAGAAGGAGCAAGCTACATCTTAGCAGCTGCAAGCCTTGGGTCTAAGGTGATTGCAGTTTCTCAGAAGTGCTCCATCTGGATAACTGGGAGGTATGAGAGTTGCTCTGATAGCATCAGGGCAACTTCACATTGCCTTAAAACATCACTAAACTTCAGTGAACTTGCCTAGCCCCATTTGTGGAATCATCTGGGAAAAAATATGATAGTGAGAAAGTATCTAATAAGACAACCAAAAGCTTAAATTTGTAAAGCAGTCATGGGTATCATGTCAGAAACTAAGTTGCTTGCTGTACAAAGGTCCTTTTAAAATATATAATTTTAAGTAACATTATGATTTCTTTAGGAAAAGAACTTCTCTTTCCAAAGGGAGACTTTCATGATAAGCCTATTATTTAAGTCATTAATCCTGAAGTTTCTAGGTTATGGTTGGCAGTGAAAAACAGTTATTTTGGACTCGTTTTTCATGCCAGATAGTAGTGAAAAAGTGCCACACTATAAAATTTCCAGCAACACTGCACAGAAAAGCTGACAACAGGAGCCATATCATTCACTGGGGTAAAGAGAATAACACAACTTGAATTTTCCAGGAAGAGAAAAAGCAGGAGCAATCAAATGTACCACATACACAGAAGAACCTTCTAGCAAAATAAAAAAAATAAAGATCTTGTGCCACATGTATTTGTATTTCTCTATTTACAGCCATAACATATGTGTTTGCATTACAGATACTGCAGAAATGGTTGAATCGATGAAACAACATATGGAAATACATAGCAGGAGGTAAAAAGCAAGGGAACAGAAAATAGTTTTAAGTCACACATCTACAGTCTGGACAAAGAGTACATTGGCTGAGCTCGCATTTTCAGGTGGATTGCAGTTGACTAGCAATGCAGTATGTATGCAATTTACTAAGCTGAAGAAAAAAAAAACAACCTCTCTATTTAGGATTTTATTTGCATTCTCAGGACCTTATCATTCAGGATTATGTAAAACTGGCAGCTGCTTATAATTATTTGGGGTTCGAGTAGAAATAATTAAAAACATCTGCCTTTATCTTAATACTACCAGACTTTAACCCATGAGCTCAGTTATACCTAACTTCAAAGCTGAAAGCAAAGTATAAAAGAAAGCTTCACATATTGCTAACAAATTTTCAGTGATTCATTTATATGTACAACTAGTTATTCAACAGCCTTCAAACCCTTAATTATCTTTTAAATATATGTAATTTTGCACTTCTAATTAGACAGCAATTTAATGCTCTCACAGGGATTCAGATGGGCTGTCTTTTTTAAAATGTAAACTCCAATAGGAATAATCATTGGCATTCAAGTGATTGAATTCTTCAGTTATTTAAATGAACGTGAGGCATTTACACTGTTCAAATCATTTAAATATTCTGCTGTCAGCTACAGCTGTAGAGTTTTATGGAGTCGCTGAATAAAGCAAGGGTAAGTGTAGGTTATCTTACGTTCCAGGCGGGACTCCCCAGAGAGAAATGAGATTTGCTGCTTATGAAAGGCTAACACTGCTTAAGTGGGGCATTAATGTTTCCCCTGAGACTCGCGTTTCTCTGTTTTTCTATATTAGGAGAAACAAATTTTCCCAGAATTTACAGCTACAAAAGACTTAATATTGGTCTAGCGATCTTTAAATACACCCAAGTCCTTCAGCTAAATGCAATATATCATGATAGTCAACAAGTTTTAAAAGGCAAATTATTCAGGCAGCTAAACTGCCAATGTATTCCATTGAAGGCATTACAATATATTCAGGGGCTTTGATTTCTACTTGTAACGTTCCCAATTAATACTGATCAGAAACAAATAAAGATGTGCACCATTTTAAAGAAAACAATTTGTCAATTGGTTTACAGTGATAAAAAGTGCATTCACATACAGCCATTCGAAAATTGTCACTACTTGTCTTCCAGATCTTATACTTGTTAGGAATATCTGCCTTAGTTTCCTTGGGGGGGGACAGAAAGCTTTAATTTCAATTCAGAAACATTATAAAATCCTCAGCCATCACTGATGTTATTGGGTTAGGGAAAGGGATATCATAATCGACTCATGTAATTGGTAAAACAGTCCTCATTTTACTTTTATAAAAATAATGGTAGAATGTGAATAAAATAAGCAATTTGATTCTCTAACAGATGTATTTCTTTAAACGTGCATTTTCTTTAGTCAGGAACCCAAGCTTCTTGGCTGGGAACTCTGAGCATTCTACCTTAAATGAACCTGATAATTACTGAAAATGAAATTCCTCTTTATTCCCTGAACAGAAATACAACTCCTACTGCCAGCTCCGAATCACTAAAGCTGCAGACTTCACAAAAGCTACTAGCAGTCCTGCTATTCTTTGTTGAAAACCACACAAATATTACGATGGTGGAGCAAAAGTAAAAGCCCTTATAACGAGATCAGATTCACAAAGGTGTCCCTCTGTGATTCCGGCAGGCGCTGCTCATTCAGTGGCATTCTTTAACTTCCCTGTAACCCCACCACGCCTTCATCAGACAGCATTTTCCTCCAGCACCTTCATTTAACAAAATGCAGTGACAGCTTTGTAAGGACCAATCAGCCACAACAAACACAGCAGTTGTTTTTAAGTATATGTAAAAAGTCTGCAGCATCTGTTTGTTATCCTTCCTTTGCCTTCAATGCATTCATTTCATTGACAATCCGTAACATGATAAATTTTGTATCTTAACTGCTAATGGAGTACCAATGTGTGAGCAAAATATAAAAAAAAAAATAGGCAATGAAAGCTAGCATAACAGTTACAGAAAAAAAGTGTCCTCGTGCACATTTAAAGCATGTGCAGGGACATTTCCAAACCAAGTCACTGTCTTCAAAACCTCAGAAATTCACTCTTAAACTCCCAAAGAATTCTTTTCTTTCCTTGAGAAAAATTCATCATTTTAAGTAGAAAATCTCTATTTGTATTGATTTAAAGAAGATTTAAAGAATTATCTCCTGGAAAATAATTAAGAACACCTCTCCCCACCACCAGCACTACTCTCTGTAGAAAATAATGACTTGTTACATTTTGATATGGCATTATTGGCATTTGTTTTTGAAAAAACATGACCTTCAACTATAGTTTCTGGAATTACCATGAAAAAGAGGGAAGGAGAAGAAGAAAAAAAGGACTTGTCAGTTTTGAAACTAAACACGAAATGAAAAATAACGTTAAAAAAGTAAAAACTAAACTTACTCAACTGTTCTTCAATTAAAAACAAAATTAAAAATGACAGTAATAAGAAAGAGCTTTGAGATAGAGCAGCACAGGGATAAGGGCAGTTTTCAGCGCTTTCCCGACCCCAAGCCGCAGCCCGAAGTGTCTCAAGCCGCCCCGCCGGGCGGTGCTGGGGCGCCACCTCATGGCCGCTGCCCGGCAGCGCAGCGGGGCAGCCCCGCCGTAGAGGAGAGATGGCGGCACGGGGAGGGCAAAGCCGCGGCAGCCCGGTGGGGAGGCGGCTCGGAAGGTCGTCGGGAGCCGTTGGGAAGGCGGGGTGGCGCAGTTTGAGGGGTGATAGGGAAGAGAAGGGCAGAAAAAGGGGTAAGAAAGCATGTTTCTATGCAAATGAAGCATAAGGGTAAAGTGCGTTCGATCGTAGAACAAAAAAGACCTCACAGGGTTGTTTTTTGTTTTGTTCTGTTTTGCTTTGTTTTGTTTTGTTTTAGGAATTTCCATGGATACCTTATTCCCTAGTTATTTCCATGGATACCTTATTCCCTAGTTATCATGACCCTAGCTATCAGGCTCCCAGCACAGGAAAGAGCTGTTTGCAACAGCCTTCTATGATGCAGCGATGACATGATTTGACAAAGGAAGAGTTACTGATGTTGTCTTCCTGGACTTGTGCAAAGCCTTTATCATGGTCCCATATTACATCCTTATCTCTAGGAGAGGCCACCCTTCAAATCCGTATATTTGCTGTATAAAGAATTGGTTGAATAAGTACTGTGCCCGTAACACAAGAAAGACAAAGAGCAGTTGGAATGGGTCTAGTGGAAGGCCATGAAAATGATCAAAGGGCTGGAGCACCTCTCCTATGCAGAAAGGCTGAGGGAGTTGGGCTTGTTTAGGTTGGAGAAGGGTCCTGAGTGTCCTCATTGCAGCCTTCCAGTACTTGAAGGGAGCTTATAAGCAGGGTGGGGACTGAATTTTTACACTGCCTCATAGTGTCAGGATGAGGGGAAATGGCCTTAAAGTAAAAGGAGAGGAAATTTAGGAACCTAACATCTAGCCTAAGCCATTCTGTGATTCCATGATCTAACAAGTTGTTTGTCAAGACTCATATCTCTAGTAATGGCTTTGAGAGAAGACTGCAACTGAAATTCCTTTTCTGTTCTCCCATGGCAATAGCTGCTCATGAAAACTTCCAGCACTGACTTGGAAGACTACAACTGTCACCATCCTTTACAACTGTGTTACTCTTGGAAAGTACTTTCCACCTCAACCTCCAAAATGCGATTAGTCCCATCATCTGATCATGTCTCTGCAACCGTGCATCCTATCTGAAAGCCAATTTTATTTTAAAAAGATAATAGACAAACAAACAAACAAACAAAAAACCACACATACACACACACACCAAAGAAACAGCAGAAGAAACAGGAGAAATAGGAGAGGAAATGGCCAAGAAAAACACGTTAAAACAAACCCAGCAGAATAATCAGCAAAGAAATGTAGCTAGTTTAGATTAAATATAGTGGTTAGTCTAAGATGAAAAACTTGTCCAACAGGAAGCAGTCTTCCCAAGTGAGTGTCTCCTATCTTGTTCGTCAGCTCAGTGCCTCATAAGACAATTTCTTAAGAAGAAGCATGTCAGCTTCAGACCTAGCAGATACAGCCACTGGGGTTAGCAGTTCAGCAGTCTAGCAATGTTCTGGCTTTATATCATCATAGGAAAATATATCAGCATGTAAGCTTGGATGAAGTCAGTAATTTACATACTTGAACATAAACTCCAACCCATTCAAAATGATTTTATGTACATGGGTCTTCCTATTTAATTCCATGGAAACTACACCAGATACAAAGAACACAGTAACACTATTTATTTCTCACTATTCTCAGCTACAAAAGACTGTTTTTTAACATAGTCACCACCATAAGCTATGCATTTTCACCAGCATGAAACAAGAGCCTGCATGCTGTTATCAAAAAGATCTGCACCAGCAAAGATGACCCACTGTCACAGTAACCATTGCTAAGATGCACCACCTGCTGCTGCACTCTGCTCACATCCACTCTTTGGTCTCCACAAATTTTCAGCCAGCATTGATGAATGATCAGTGGGTGCTTTTTTTTCCTGCATGGAAGAATTCAGTGACACACATTTGCTTCACACGCACTTCCACATCAGATGCCATTTTGTCAGACTGCCCCCTATGCTGCCATCTGTCACATGGCAACAAAACATAATGCTGTTGGTGGGAAGGCTCAACCCTTACTGCCATCCCACCAACATCCACCTCTGACATAGTGGGCCAACGTCATGAAACAGGAGGCATTACTTTCAGAGCAGCCCTTGTATCTTGGGATAGCTCTTTTGTCAGCTATCCAGTTCTAATTTTGTTTGCCTGTTTTCACAAACTTATTGTCACAACATTCATGGAGTGTTTTGCCAGTGTTACAATGGTATTAGGATTTGTCCTGAAATATTAATCTAAGGGCTCAGGCCAGCAATCACTTCACTCTCAAAAACTCCACTGAAGTAAAAAAAAAAAGACTCCCATTATATACTACTGACAGAACACAGAGGTAAAAATGAGTCTTCCAAAAAATGAAATGAACAGACCATGAATATATATCACAATGACTTCCCTAAAGTTGACAGCTTATGGGCGACTGCCCAATGCTCTGATTTTGTAAAGAGAGACTCTTGTATAAGGTAATGAAATAAGTGCCTTCAAGACGTATGCTGGGGCTAGGGATAGTAACAGAAAACCAACTTCTGCCTCATAAAAACATGCCACCACAACAGAAATAAGGAAATCAGACAGCAGTCTTTGTCAGTATAATTGAAACTATCCACTGTTCCTGGATTTTATTACCTTCTGTATATTAAAATCTACAAAGAATATATGCTATTATTTTTGGAACAATCCTTGAAGTAAGTTGCCAGAAGAAAAAAGCACAATACAGCAATTGCGTGTTGTCTAATTCTTGTAATGTAAATAGGGAAATTTCAAATACATATACCTAGAGATTTGCAAATATAGGCTGCTAGATGTATCTATCATACCTGAAGGTTTCAAAAAGCCTTTACATTTTTAGAAATCAAGATAAGGTCATGATTTTAATACTATGAAAACTGAAGAATGTTATAAAAACAAACAAAAAAAAAACAACCAATCAAAAAACCCCAATGCCTTTGTATCTACTTTAGAATGCTACTTTAAAATGGGATTCACCGCCCAATTAGGAAAAATCCATCAACAAAAACCAACCAACCAGCCAAAAACGCTATGAATACTTTTAATGCATGCAGAGATAAGAAAAAAAAATTGTGAGTGTAGTGGTGGCCAATCATGAAGTAAAACCAATCTCATCACATTTTCCTTTGCAACAGCTACAAAACTTTGGAGACAACTTCTCTGTGCAATAGTATTTCACACAGAGAGAAAGGTTCATATGAAAAGCTTATGCAATAGCAAAACAGCATCTATTTCATCATTTTAATCACTGAGGACAATTAGCATCATTAGGTTAAAAAAATTTCAAGTAACAAGAATGTTAGCAATACATACAGAATGTTAGTACAGTCACATCTCATCTAGTTCATGTGCCCTTAACTTTGGCTCTTTTAAGCAATTCTTAGCTTATGTATTTGATACAGCTGCATGTGAGCTAAAAGTAAAATTATACTATAGCCACCTGACATGGGTAAGGCAAAAAGCGGTGAAGATGCAGCAGAAGAAACCTGAAGGTGTGCTAAAAATCTCTGTATATAATGTATATATAGGTTAGTGCAGCCTCTACTGCTGCTTCTGCTCAGCTGTAGTTACCAAATAGAGCTCAGCAGTCAAGAAAGCAAAGAATATGGAAGAAAGGACAAATAAGAGGTCAGAAAGATAGAGAGAATACATCAACACTGTGTAGAAAAGCAAGTACAGAAAAATATTACAGGAATACTTAAAATACTGGATGTTTATTATGGTGAGGTGTTTCAATGAGATATCCATTACAAATCATTACACAACATAAGAAATGGAAAAGAAAAGATAAATTAGGAGCTTCTGCTTTCCATGTTCGTGAAAACTACTTCTAATGAAATTTAAAACCGGAATTAAAAATAAAACTTCTGCATAAAACAGTTACAATATGGAAAAATCATTACTATGAGAAGTTACGCTGACTGCAAAAATGAGTATGTTAGTATGGATAACAGAAGTATCCATTCTAACAGGCCTTAATGTTTAAAAATGAGAACCAAATGTTTCTGAGCAGAAGCCTATCTGAAGCTAAAGAGTTATGCTAACTACTGTGAGACTTTCCTACATCCTCTTACTCAGTTCCTGCATCTTCCTCAGGAGCAATCTCATGCTGGACGCTGCTGGTAATTGGATTCAGAAGATTCTGTTAGTATATGCTTGAGATGTACGCACTGTCTTGTAGAGACAAAATGCATTAAGAGAGGAAATGCTTAGGGATTGATTCAGAGCTTGCTATCTTCCTTAAGAGTAAACTGCTTCTACTGAGGCTGGAAGTTTTTTTATTCCCTAGCCATTATATATTTGGATGGCAGAGGCCCTGTTCCCCATAGAGCAATAGGATAAAAATTCATCTTTACTGGAAATCATCTGTAGGGAACATGAAGGTAAGAAAATATTTCAGCAACAAATAGTCACTGAAGCATGCTATTTTAACTGACTGGTTCTGACAGTGGGTTAATTTTCAGCAGTCATTTATGAGAATTATGTTGCTTATTGGTCAGTAATTTGACATATCCTAAGCACATACTGTCTTCCTTTCCACGTCTGTGAGAAATTCTACCAGCACCATGAGCAATATTCTTGATTGAAGAAAAATTATGACACATATGGCATCCATGTGTACACAGCAGTGGAATCATTAATACCAATGCTTTACTAAGAGTTGATAGTGATGGAACACTTGCACGTGCTGTTACTAAACAATGATGCAATCAAGAATGTACCAGTTCTCATGGGTGTTAGGCTTATAAACATTTGCGTAACAGGCACTTCTATTTTTCTTACCGTGATTAATGCAAAGACAATGATAAGGGAAACTAAAGGCAGAATTTTCTGCTACTTCTCTTTTAGTACGAATATCCCTAGTGCCCTTATTTTGCTTAAAAGTATGCTTTGTTGAAATTTCTGTACACATATTAAATTAGCTTTAACACCTTAGCATGGCAAATAAGGGTTATTACACAGCAATAGAGCACTCTGGCATTCCGTTTCAATATAAAATGAATGTAATTACAGCAATTTTTGGCTTTGCCATTTTGCAGCAACAGAGACCTGCATCCCTTACAGAAACTAGTATATTTATTTTCCATGATGTTTTCTATGCTAATCTTTGTTTCCAGAGGTAAATTATCAAGCATTACAAAGTGCTATAAAGCATTATAAAGTACATCATCTGATGCTTCTTTGAAAAAAAAGAATATATTCTTCACATTAAAAGATAAACAAGTGTAATGTATACATCCAAATAAAATAAATTGGTAAATAGTATTCTTACCAAAGGCCTAAGTTCTGGATGAGTCAAAATATATCCATTGTTTGTAATTGCAAAAGCATATCCATGAATACCTAACTGTAAGAGTAAATGAGAAAGAAATACTAATTAGCATGGCCTACAGTAAATTCTTAAACAAAACGCAGGCAAACATTCAGTTATCCAGGGCTTAAAGATGATATTCACAACAGTACCCACACAGTATTTCACTATAATATATGCAGAGCTTTGATCCCTGACATTTTTGCAAATGAGAACCTGCCGTTGTGATGAATTCAGCATATAGCACAACTTTAAAATGTCACAGACATATTTTGTTATCTAGGACACTCGCTTCTATGTACCTTGGAGTGAATTAGATATATACGCATACACAGCACATCCCATACAACGTGTATCAAATCAAAGGTATGCTGACACCTTCACACATTCCCTGGAGCAGCTAGGTTTGGTTTGCCTCGTTTGTTCAAGTGATGTTGTAAAAGAAGCACTCAAATCAATGATACTGGAAGTACAGTTACACTGATCAAGCAGTGACCTGCCATAGATGATATTTACATTTAGCTCTCTGTTAATTCAGATTCATTGGGAGACACAGAAGAAGGCATGGACCTATAAGAAATTAATCTAATTTACATGTTTGTACCAAGTGGAATTATGGGACATTATACGAGAGCAATGAAATGCTTTATGAAGCCTAACGGGATACATAATCAAATTTAACACTGAACTTATTTAAATAATGCTACTACTCTTTTAACAATACGTCCATTACACAGCTGAGTGCACCTACCGAGTGCCCAAATATACCTGCAAATCATTCACGTGGTCATTCGAACATCCCTTCTTAGCATAACTGTGACGCTAATATAGTATCTTTCTGCAGCTTCAGTGTGTAACTGCCTTCTGCCATGCTGAGGGCATGCTTGCTATGCATCCTCACTCAGTGCTTTCCAATTGTGAAGCCAAATAATATGACATTCCATAGAGCTGTGAAACTGCTCAATGTGAATGTGATTCAGTTTCAATAGCCATATCTTTATGTAAGCATCTTGATTTGTTGAGGTATCAAAACAAAACAAAGGAAAACCTACAACCCAGAAGTATTTTGCTTTGGTGTTTGTTCCATGTTTCTCCCTGCTAACAAACAAACTTTTGAAAACATAATATTTTCCTTGTTCCCTATGAACGATGTGGTTGAGCAAAGAGAAAACTGTCTTTATTCAGCCATATGCCTTACTAAGATGTTTAAATTCAATTCAAGCTTTCTTTTTTATTTCCTCATACTTTACTCCATTCTTAAATGCTTTGCTGAAGTGGATCCTCGGGACTTTGTCTGGCATGAAGCAATGTGAGAAAGGTTGACAAGCTAGAATCATTTCTAAGAGATAAATAGGACAGCAACTCTATGGGCTTCTGTAATTTTCTGGGAATATATAATGGAGTATTACATTATGGCAAGGTCATAGAAAAAACATGCCGGGTAGATTTATGCCATATCTGCCTGTGAATGATTGTATATGGTCAACTGTATCTCCTATAGAGAAGATTGTTTCATAAATTAGCAGTTTTCCTAAAGCAATAAACTGCTATGAAAGTAATAGAAGGTGATATGTTCTTGGCATCTCTTCATAAAGGAAGGAGAACCAAAATAATAACAGTGGACATATTTTACCTATTATAGTATGACAAGTGAACTAGCTGTTGGCTAAATATCAGATCTTGAGTATAACTGCCTGTGTTGATAACTGCAGAATGATGTCCAAGCAATGGATGTCAGGTAACAAAACAAATGTGGGTGGTACACTTCACAGCATAAAAAGCATTTGCCAATTTGAAGTATACCAGCACAGCAAGGGTAGTATTTGCGTGTTGTGCAATACATGAGACTGTATACTTTGCACATAAAATGCTTTGGTTTGAGAGAGAGTATTGCTTACAGCTGTGTTGCCACTTCTAAGCTTGAACTCTCTAAATGACAAACTGATTGAGAAACGAAAAAATTTTGTAACAGTAAAACGGCACATGAAAAGTAAATCCAACCCTACCTTATTAAGAAGAAACTCCCACTGACATCTGGGGAAGTTTAGTCTGGAAAATGACTGCTGAAAATAGCTCATTGTTATTATTCATCTTCCTCAGCATAAAACCCATCTCATCCAAGCTGAGAGAATTCCAGGTCAGCAGAATTCTATTTCCAACCAATCATTTTATATCCCTGTGTGAATTTTATTTCACATACTGCCTCTACAGGAATGGGTCCCAGGGGCGATTATGCTCTTGCAATTGCATGGTCTTTTTACTGTTCAGAAATGTTTATGGTATGTGAGACTGGAAGTTATAACTCAAATGGTTTCACTAACGTAATTGTATTGCATGATATTGATGCCTCTTGTAATAATCTTCTCTTGCCTTACATCCTGCAGTATAAAATGTACTTTCAAACAGTCTTGTATTTAGAAACAGGATTGTATATTACTTCCTCAGAAAGCTAAGTCTTTAAAAATATTATATCTTATGAATAAACCAAAAATTTTAATCTCCTTGCCTATCTTCTCCTTTTCTGAATCACTTTGAATAAATCTGCTGCAGTACCTGTCATTCAGGGCCTTCACTCTATACTTTGTGTATATTCAGAATATGTCCAAATCTTACAGAAGCCTTCTGAATAATATCTCTGTGATTTGGACATTATTATATAGCCATGAACAGCCAGGCTTTCACCAGTCGTACCTTCAGTTACTACAACACTGTTCATCCTTTTCATTGCAAATGAAATTTGTTCTACTCTTAGCTTATGGGAAGGGGACAACAAAGATTTTCATTGCTCCAGATTTAGCATATGCAATCCTTTTCTCTGCCACCTTCTAGTGATTCTGCATACACAAAAGTTAATTAACTCAGTGGTTCCTGTATTGAGACTGTACTGTTATTTATCCTGACCTGGAATGTCTCTCTTCACTAAATCCTGCTACTAAGGTGTCATCTGCTGCCTCTTCTCACACTCTGCAAATTACTTTCCAGTTAGGACAGCCTTTCTGTTCTGCATTTGCATAGTGTCTATCCCAGTGAGATGCAAGTTTCAAGAAATTATTGCCATACACCATATCAATATAATTTTCATTATTTTATGTTGTCTTTTTTTTAAATCAAATTCTTATTTAATTTAAACCACCCAAATGTGGCATGTTGATCTACAAAATCATTTGCTAATTGCCAGAGCATTAAAATTAGAATGGATTTGAAATTTTTTTTTTACTTTTACTTTTTTTTTTTAGTTTTACTTTTTTTGTTGTTGTTTAAATAAGTGCTGCATGTTCTGCAAATTTGGTTTAAAAAATATTTAATGTAGAATTTTTGCTGACTTTGAAAAACTACATAGCGGGAAAATATTTTATGAAGACTGTGTAGGAGGGAAAGAAACACTGGTCTGGTTGGGCATTTGCTGGAATGCATTGCTTGCCCTAATTTAGTTTGGTACAGGAAAGATACATGGAGGGGAATCCTAAAGGCAAGAGTTTTGCATTCTCTTAATAAAAAAAAATTCAAATCTTCTGCACTGATTTCTTGTTATTTTGTGTGGTGTTCTGCTTATATTGGGTGGTTGAATGGCCTCATTTGTTTTATTAAAGATGACCTCCTAGAGCACACTGAGACGTGCAGAAAATCAAAGATGAAGCTATACATTAATTTTGGCAGGAAAAATTGGCTATACAAAGGTAAAACTCCTGAGGAAAATGGGTGACACAATGGAGCTAAGTCAGTATAAACATGGAATTGCCCTCTAGTTTTCATTTTGCATACATAAATGCCAAATAAATAATATTATATCACATATACTGAGTAAAAACGACATATCAACATTTGTGAATTACCTTGTATTTTGGAATAGCTTTTAGCAGTTCTTTAACTGGGACGTCTGTGCCAACAACTCCCAGGAGAATCCCTTTTGATCTCTGAAAAGAACAATAAGATGTACTGAGAAACACAATGGTAATGAACATTCTCACCAGTAATTTAACATTGTAGCTACTCTAGAGAAGTGATTAGATATCAGAGAGATCATTTGAAAGGTAGGCAAAGCAGAGGAGCAGAGGCTGGTATTGTTAATCCAATCAAGCAGTCATTTAGTCAATAATGGTTCTCCCTTCTACTATATCTGCAATTCAGACAGAAAAGGTAATCAAACTTTCAGTAGTTACTCAGTCCCTCTACAGAAAATTTTCCCATGTGAAATAGTTTCCAAATGAAAAAAATATAGCTGCAATGTGTTACTCCCTTCATTCAAAATTTATCCTGCCACTCAGTAGGCAAAAGAGAAGGACTAAGCATAAAGTATGCATAATTTTCTTAAGTTAAATTAACAAAAATAAACATATACATACATGATATAAGTACCAGTAATTAAATTCTGGAGCTACACAATAGAAGCCTACCAGTACAAAGAAGAAAAATATATGGATTATCTTCTGTAAGAGGATAACATAAAAGAAAGAGAGTGCTGTTGCCTGCGTTTTTGTCTTAAACATAGGGTTTTATTATTTTATTATGGTGTCTAGGGTATACATATTTGGGATTATTTGTTCACATTTTTATGCCAACATGGGGTTAATAACTGTAGCCTAAATAAGAAGAATAAAAATTTATAGAGAAGGCTAAAACATTGTTAGGCTCCTAAAAGCAACTTCCCAGCAGCCACTCTATGATCACACAGCAGAAATAGTCTGAGTACTTACAGTCTCATTTTGCTTACTAAATACCGGCATGGCAACAGTTGTCATCAACACCAATCCCTGATCGTCAGCAAGCTATATTTAAAAAAGAAATATTATCTCTAAGAACCAAGGAATAATTGCAGGCGTGATTGCATTTTTCAATTACATTTTCTTCGTTAAAATGAGAGAAGGCAATTTATCTAAATGATACTTATCAATTTAGAATTGCAGTTAGTCCAGCCCAGCCCCACCCTGCTCCATTTCAGCTATAGCAGCTCTGCCCACCCCACCATCTGGACTGGCAGGAAAGATGCTTCTTCTTCATTCCTACTGCAATTTCCCGTGAGAGACACGAAGGGGCTGGAATGTGGATTGTGGAAGCAGCATGTGCAGTAGCAAAGCAGCTGGAGCTCTGTTCCACATCTTTCCCAGTATCAGCTATGCCAAGATTGCCTTGGGTTGTTTTCTCCCAGTTAGGAACAAGAGGTCATGAGTTGCATGCACTTTGTTTCTGGTTCAGATTGAGATCTCATCAGCTAGCACTGCAGCAGAAAGGATGACAGCCAGTAAGGATCCCAAGAGCATCTTTGCTCCATCCGGTTTCAGTTTGCTGGACTAAGTGGTGGCATGAAGCATTAGCTGATGCTACACTTCAGGTTGCAGCATATTTCTTCAATTTAGTAAGAAAACAGATCTCCTGACCTTGGTTCCATTCAAGAGAAACATGCTTATCGTTGACCACTGCAGAGTGGCTTTGCTCAGACTATTGTCTCTTTGTGCTCTCTAGCTATATCTCTCACTGTATCTCTGCCATAAGGCAAGTGTTAGCTGTAGCGCTCAAGCAACAAGCACTGTTCTGTGTGTTTGTGAATCTCCATCATCTACATATGAAAGATAATGCAAGGAGGAAGTTGAGAGTTACTATCAAACACTTTCTGCCCCTATAATTTTGGAAGACATTTAAAATTTAAAAAGCTTATCCTACTTTTAAAAGTATGACATATCCAGTTATAATCACGACTTTATTGTGATTTATCATTTCTAAGGACAATGAAGTTCTGCTAAATTGTATCTGTGTTTAGCCAAATTCGCAAGGAGAGACAATCTTACTGAAAAAATTTGGAGGTGAGAGTCATACCAATTGCAACAGTGATATTCTCCTACTGCTGCTCCATCAGTATCATATTTTCTAAACTCAGGCAGTATTTTAAAACACTTATTTTTTTAGAATTAGTGCAATTTTTTTTCCTAACAATACTTTTTTTTTTTTTTTTTTAAACAATGAAAAAGCTATCAACTCTTTAAATTTTCAGAACACAAAGCCCATATATTGTTACAACAATACTTCATGAATCATGTTGCACATTAATAAATTAGACAAGGAAAATCTAGAACGTTACATGACTTGCAGCTCCCCATCTGTTTCAGGAGGATTTCAGTTTTCCCAACTGAAGCATGGCACTATCTTATGGTGAGGAAGAATGTTTGAAGACAACACACAAACACAAATGAGTTTTAGGATCAAGGTTTACATCTAATAAGGAATCAACAGGGACATGAGGTGGAACCAGCTCATGATCATGTTCTATTATTTGTTTTGTTTTCCCTTTTAATAAATACCTAATTTCCAGTCCTGACACAAATCTTGATCTATTAAACAACAGTAAATCATTAAGAAACAAACAAAAGAAATACCAACCCAACAAAACACCGAGTCCAGGGGTTGCGCTAAAAGCAGCTGAACTAGCCCAAGAATGTACCCTCTTTGGCTAGAGTCGTACAGTTAAGCACACTGACATGATTTGTATGGAGAGGAGCCTGCTGTGGTAGTGATGTTCAATAGTCCTGAACACATGTACACCAGGAACTGAAAAAGCGTTCTGCTGATTATGAGGTGACATCTTGGAGCGTTTAGAGATTTTATATGATTGCCCAGGGCTGTTCATCTCTGACATTATGAATTTGTCAAGTATCATTATGGAATTATTTTACAGTGAGCCTACTTACTCTCAAGGAATTACTAGAAACAATTTATCAGATAGGATGCCAGCCAAAGGACTTGTCAGTAAAGTTTTAGGGTGTTTGAAATTCTTTAAATGGGGGAAAAAGAATAGTATGGAGTTCCTGGGAAATTTTAAGAGAACTGATCGTGAACTCTCAAAAGCAACTATGGAAGCATGCACAGAATTACTGCCCTGTAATTGTGATGTCTGCAAGTATCTACAATTGCTAATGCAATCATTTTTCATGGAAGTGCGATTTTATTTTTTGATGGGTTTTTACTTTTTCTTTTTTGGTAGATGGGCAGGTTGTTGGCTGCTTCTGTAAGGGGAGTCAGAAAATAACTGGATGATCGATGACTCGTGTTTGGGATCTTTCATCGAGTTACCAATTTATCCTGCAATATTCACTTCTGTTAGATTGTGAGGAGTTACCTCCAGGGGAGGACAACTTTATTCCCTGGGCAATGACATTTTGACAGAAGTACTTTGAAATAGTAGAATGGTAGCCACTGGGTATTATTGCTAGGACAATTAAAGCACGAGTTTGTGAATAAACTGCAAAGGAAGCCATGATCTAGGAATTCTGCATTCTTCTTTTTAAGTCTGACAATTTTTGACATACAACAGAACTCTGTGACAGCTTATGCAAATGTTCAAAAAGCTTAGTAATTCTGGGAAATAAACAAACAGAAACATTCTAATCACTGCTAAAACCTCCTAAACTGCTTATATTAATAACAATCATGTATTACTAATATTATCGGACTTACTAGGATTATTATTTTTTTACTTTTTTGCATCATCACCAAATACTTATAAGTTAATGTTTAAAGTAAAACATTAGATATCACAAATTCAGAATAACAATTTATAATCATAAAGTTTCTGAGTGGCTGTTCTTTTATTCAGAATTTCATATTATTGTGTGATAATTAGTAAGAGTAATACACTCTTCAGTTACTTATTTACTACTTTTCTCCCTATCCCTATATGTAGATAACCCTTTTCATTTCCAAACTTATTTACTGGCCAATGTCATAGTCTCAGAAAACAATCATGTAGGGACATGCAAAAGAAAATATTGTAACCAAATATTTCTTACAGGAAACCTCTTAAGGTATGATTTTTTTAATCAATAAGCACAATGTGCCTACTTCTAAACAGGTAACAACTCATTTACACATAAGAACAGGGATTTTTAGTGTTGTGGGCAAATACACAGAACAGTATTCATTTGAATATAATGTAATAATCTCATCAGCTGGGTGGTTAAGAGTTACATATAGTAGAGAACCCTAGGAAATGACTGAAGCCAGAAGCAACACACTTTTAATCTCAATTTCTAACTAGAATTTACCTTATCCAATCTCTTAGAACAAACTACTACTAACAGTCACTGCTACTTCCATGAAGACATGCTTAATTTGGCATATTTCATCCTTCTGAGAATTGGAAACTATGTTCTAAGCTTACATGGTTCACCCTTACCAACCTCAACAGATTCTAGAGGATGGTAGTGTTCACAGGAATCAGGTAGGGTATGACAAGTGTATATTTGCACAGTACTGTGTTTATTATTTATAAGGTGTCTGCTGAAACAAGATGTTGCTGGTGGATTCATTTTGTTCACAAATAAGGATGAGTTTTGACCTAAATGCTGGAATGTCATCTGAATTAATATGCAGAGCCACCAATAACTCTGATTTCTTCCACCACATTGAGAATTCTTTTTTTTTTTTTATTCTCCTCTATTACTGTACTGTTTTTTCCAATGTTTAATAATGTTTTTTTTTACACTTCATAGTATTAATAAATCAAGTTTCTGTTTCTTCAATTTGTAGTAAGTGTCTTAGTTATTCTTTACCTGGGCCATCATATTCATTAACGCACCCAAGTTCTGGCTGACATCAAACTCCAGCTCTTAGTTACTCAGCAGCATATCATTTACTACACTTTGATCACTTTCAAGTGGTTATTTAATAACTCTAGAAGTGTGGAGTCATCTTCCTGCTTAATACTCTGATTACATGCAGCATGGCACTAAGTATACTTGTCCTTTCAAATGCCCCTTAATCTGTTAGATATTTATTTCCCACTGAATAGGAAGGAGTTTCAATTTTCCAAAGACCAATTTAGTATGTATACACGGGCCTTACATATTACAAAACAACCCCCCAGGTTTACCTTATAACACAGGAATTCCACAGACATTTTCTTCAAGAAAGTTTTTCCATAATTTGCAAGCATGGAGGAAAAAAAAATATGGAAAAATAGGCTGCCCCATAAAACAGAGTGGCAGTTTAGAGAACAAAAGAAGTCCCTAATGTTCAGTTCACTTTCTTCTTGCCATTTTCTGACTGTTGCACTTTGATTGAGACCTGCAGCTAATGAGTGCAGTAATCAACATCTCCCATTTAGTGTACAGGCAAGAGAAGCTACAGCAAGCTGCCCAGATTTTCAAAGACAATGTTATTAGTGTTCTATTACTACTAACATCTAATGTATATTACTGTTATTTTGTATTTATATAACGAAGCCAGGCAGTGCTAGTGAGGAAGCAGTCACTGTCTCCTGAGACAGAAGAACAAGTATCAGAGCCCATGTCCTTTTTTAGATATTATTTCAGATCCTTCAAAGAAAATATGCAGTACTGTTTCACTTTAGCTGGCTCTTAAGTGACATTTTAAAATCCTGTTAAATAAGAGTATTCTCTAATTGTTACTGCTAAATGAAAGATGCCAAATAAACAACATATAAATTATTTTTTAATTACTTTGAAGGGGCAATTCTGCATTTTGTTGCTAATTTTTGAAATATGGTTAGCCACAGAAAGGAAACAAATTCTGAGTTTGTAAACTTGTAGTTGTTTGGTATCTTTCAGAGTTTAGATTTTGTATTTTAGATAACCACAGAGAATACCAGAGTTTCTAGAATTTGACACTGTATTAAAAAAACAATTGTCCAAGAAAATACTTGATCTGAAACTTTAAAAAATCTATTTTTACAAAATCTATTATGTCTCTGATTTACATTATGAAATCCTAGCAGGCCCAGCTCAGAAGTGAACTTTCATAATGCTAATTCTTTTCAGCCTACATTTCCTGATTTATACAATATCTAGATGAGAATCTCTAAATGATAATTTTTTTGTGGTTTTTTTTTTTTTAATTTTTTTTCTTAACATAGTTCTTGTTTCTGCATTAATATTCGACTGCAACAATAGTAGAGCAGTTCTGCTGAACAGGATATCTCTTTCACCAAACATTATCAAGTCAAGTCAGATTTATCCATCTCTCACCAATTCACGGCAACTACAAAATAACCACAACAATGACCAAATTTCTTTGTAGATTAATCTTAACCCAATAACATTCCTTTGATTTCTCATCTCCCTAGATCTGTGTGGTACCTCCTAGATTTTTCACCATCCCACAGTAGCAGCTTTGATTTTCACACTTGACTGACTTACAGTGCCTGAATTGCAGAAAAATTCCAGACTGTCCTATTTACAGGGCAGATTTTAAATTTGGAGTTAAAATTCAGAATTAAAAAACAATATGAAGAAGCAAGCTTAGGAGGCTGAACAGAGGCATACGAGGAAGTATTTGAGGAAAGTTGTGTAGCTATGCTGACCTATGAAGCATTGGTCGGTGGACCTGAAAGGAAATAGGACTTAAGGGAACAGGGCAGAGAAATAGGTCAAAGTGAAGGTCTGTTGGCCTACACAGCCATATGCCCTGTGCAAAAGCTGAAAAGTGGAGAAGAACATTGCTACCTTCAGAGGGACTGAAAATAGGGTGAAAATTTGGGGCATGGGAACACTGAAAACTGTGACAAGGCATCAGTGCTGAAACTGGCTGCTACAGTTTTGAAACTGTATCCATATAAGGCAGCAGTTCCATAGGGATGTACTTGAAATATGAGTTTCATGTGGAGGATTTATTTCAGTACCTTGAATAACTCTACACATTCCCAGTCCATCCCTCTCCTTCTTTTCTCCAGTCAGGATTAGCCTTGTTTCACCTGTGCCATCTTCCCCTCAGACTATTGTACTTCTGTGTTCTGAGCAGTCACGAGACAGGCTGGTAGCATCAGAAAATTGGAATTTGACCTTTTAACTATTTTATATAGACTACTGGAATGAAGAATAGCTATTATTTTAGTTTAGATATAAATTATGGTCCAGGACCATATAGGAAACTGTGTGAGTGTTAAAAGTTGTACGGATATGTCTATGTTTAGCCACACAAAAGTGAAACACCAAAGACCATCAGTTTAAAATGCTTTCTCAGTTAAAACTGGCAAATTGTTTACTCAGTGCTATTAAATATCAAGTCACTTGTTGAGGAGTGTGAGGAAAACACCTGGAGACTAAATTTAAGATCCTGTTTAACATGCATGCAGAAATCTTAAAGCAGTTTTCTGAATGGGTCACTCAACCTTATATACATTATAAAATTGAAAGATAATAGCACCTCATCTGGAAACAGAAACAAAGGAATAATAAATCAGGGTCAAAATGTTTACTACGTGATTATTTTATATCTCTTTAGATTCAATTTAGCTTCTGTAAAATTGTAAAAATGCTAAAATTACTAGCCATGCACTTCAGTGAATCAGCAGCTTTGCAAATTTTTTATTTTCTATTCCCAGTGACAGTCAATTCAACACTTCAAAGTATAGGAAGGTAAATGATGCAAGGAATGATAAATGATATTTCCAAATGGCTGAAAGATGATAGCATCAAGATAAAAGGAGGGCAAAGCACTACTTACAGAAGTTAAGGGATAACACAGAAAGAGAGAAGAAAGCTGTCAGGAACTTTTGGGCAACAAACATCATCAAAACATTTCTATATGGAGGAAATACGATTCTATTCATGAGAGAACCATTAACTTTTTTTTCTATGTTCCTAAACACAGCTATCTGCTTCTGATGTATGTGCCTAATTTATTCAATTCTACCTGTTCATAAAAACTAAGTAGAACAAAACATCACAGCAGGAGAAGGACAACAGATTTGAATCCTGCTGCGTTCGTTCAAGAAAGCAAGGAAAGCTTTCCTGCTAGGAAACCAAACACCTTTTTGAGCTATTAAAAAGGAATAGCTTTTGTTCATCCATGAATACAAAAACTGCTTTTCAAATGTTTTTCAATAATAAAGGTCATTTTGGAAGCCAAAGTGAGAAAATCAGAAAATTGCTAAATGTGAGTTATGAGTTCATTATAATCATTTTCATTTTCACAGTCATGGAGGATGATTATCTAAAAAGATGCAGAAAAACGATACAGATGACATAAGATATTCACATTCATTTATTTGTCTGGATAGTGGCTCTCCTTGAGACTCACTGGGTATTCCTAGACACAATTTCTCATGAAAGCTACATGATCATATTAAAGCACCTTTGTCACCTGAAATTATGGTGAACTTTTTATCATTATCATTATTACTAATTTTAATATTTTTAATTTGTAGTGTTATCTATTCTAATTATAGAGAATATTGCAAAGCTCCTTTCTGGTCAAATATTGTGCTTCAACAGACATCCAACTTAAACTCTTCATACTTCATTACATCTGCACTCCAAATCTGCATTTCAACAATTTGTTATTCAACCGTCAAAGACAGACTAGAACCTGTGGTCTTCAAAATTGATAGCTAATTACCATAGAACATTGACTAAACACTGAGAAGACTGTATCCAAATGTTTCATATAAAAGACATAACATTTCATCAAGATGACCAAGTATTTATAATGGATATAAAACAGTAAAGGTAAACTTCAAGTGCCACATTTTTCTTTCAGATCACTAGAAGATTAAAGTGAATATGTTTAGAGAGACATGACTGTTTGAAATGTTTATAGAGAAAACATTTGCAATATGATACATAGAATCCAACAAAAATACAGTTCAAGTTCATACGCCATATGGCAAAACATGTACACTAGTGACTAAGTCATTCATACAGGCAAATGTGTATCAGTCCTGTGTTGCTTCCCTTCACCTTGCAGATAGGGAGATAGAGATTCTTTGGCTTGGTGTTTGTGTTGTGTTTGCTACATTCTGGCTTGCTGGAAGAAAACTTGGATGTTAAGCAATATTTTTGCGTGGCACCTAATGGAAGAAAATGTTGGCTTCTAATAACTGACAATTAAAATTTTCGTTGCTTCATGTATAACTGTGGCTAACTCTTGACCAGTTTAAGACTGATCAGCAAGCCCCTATATCGGTAATCTCAATGCACTCAACTGAACTTTAAGGTTTGAGTGCTGGCATAATAAACTCAGATAGGGATATGAGAAAAATACAGCTACGAAGCATTTGCTCAGGTTTAGTTGGTTGAAGAGCAGAGAGGAGATAATTTAGATTCTGAGCTAAGGCACTGGATTTTGTTAGCACAATGCCACTGTGATTCTCTGCAAGGGAATCCAAGAGGAAATACAGATTCAAAAAAGGTAGGATTGAGGGACAGGAAGAAGACTCCTAGAGTAGAAAAGTTTTCATAATCACATATAAGTAGTCTCATAAAGATCATTCTGCTAGGAGCAAAGTAAACCTGTCAGTAAGAAATATCAATCAGCATTTCCTGCCTTAAAGTCTACTATCTTCACATAACAAGCAGGCTATGTTTAAGAAAAGGTTCATTCTTACCTGAAATTATTGAAAAACCTCAGAGACTATTTTATCTGTCCCCCTTCATTCGTTCCTTTCCATCCCTCTCCTCTTTCTCTACGTGAAGGTATATATTATGGCACACACATACAAAGTATGCGACTATAGATCTGCATTGATTTGCTTGAGGGTTACACAATTGAATAATTTGTATCAGAATATTATTTAATAGTTCAGAAATGTAGACATTACAATCTGATATACAGTATCACATTACACTAGTAAGCAGCCTGATAGAAATTTCCCCAACAGCATATTTTAATCTCACCCTGTATCTTCTTTCTGCAAACTGCTAGAAGTATTTGGCATAAACAAGTAGGTTAACATGAATTAAGTCAAGCTTAGCCAATCTTTTAGCACTTCTATTTGTTCACAAAGCTGTAAACAAAAGAATTTTAATCCACCTATTTCCAGAGGAAAAAATAACAGCAGCAAATTTTCTTACCACAGTGTCACATTTGCTAGGCTCTAGAGCACACAAGAACAAACTATGGACATAGTCCAGTGTGATAGACTACCATACTACCTACAGATTTAAAACACGATTTTCTGAGATCCATGA
Source organism: Lagopus muta (assembly GCF_023343835.1). NCBI lineage: Eukaryota > Metazoa > Chordata > Aves > Galliformes > Phasianidae > Lagopus > Lagopus muta. The sequence goes on along the minus strand of NC_064443.1, from coordinate 7,546,318 downwards.
GCAAGAAAATCTCAAATATACATGGCAGTATAAAGCTACAAGTTTCCATGGCCAGATTGCTTGCTTTTTAAATTAAAAAATACATTGAATACACTAAGGAACCATTCTAAAGTTTTGAGGTCCATGGTTGCCCATTCCACAAAAGCTATTCACTGATAATCACTTGATCTATAGCTTTCATTAAAAATCCAACTTTTATCATCATTCAAAGGCTATGAAAAATAATGCATTTAAATTTCTATGACATTCTATACTAAAAGTACTTTATCTAGAATGAGAATTAATTGAATAAGTAGGTGTTGCTGTTCCCCAATATATTCAATTAATTTTTCCATTTCAGTGCTTCAAATCACAACCCACAAAACAGCATCTAGGTTTTCTGTTTCCTAGAAGTTTTGATTATATTTGTGAAATATACAAGAATGAGGGAACAAGCATCAAGCAATTCTTAGATTTTGCCGCAATCATTGTGCTTTCATGATGTGCAGAAGTGACTGGTAACATACCATACCGATGTAGAAGTTGTTTAAAAAGCATATTATATAAAAACTGCTTGCAACCTATTAGAGAAGTCAAATGTCAGATGTATTCAAAGAGGTGTTGATAGATACAGTGGGGAGCAGTGAAAGGGTACCAGCTATAATGTGGGTTCTGCTGTCTCTATAATAGAAATAAAAATGATCTAGAGATGTTTCACATACAGTAATGGGGTGAGTTCATTTTTTTTTCATTATTCAAATTGTTGATAAAATAACTTCCCTGCTGTTTTCAAGTTGTAGGCCGCTATATGCCTATTGTGTTCAAATAGCTCATGTGTTTGAAGAGCTGCTCTTAGCAGCCATAATGCATTGCTTTGATGCCCAGGGCCCCAGTACAGTGAACTGTTTCACTGATCACTACTGTACCAAACTCACGACACCATGGAAACATGAAGGACTGGTGAATTACTTTGAATAACTAAGATCTGAGTAAAATATTTTACCTTTTGAGCCTGAGGGAGCTGGAAAACAACAAAACAGAACAAGCAATCATTATACATTAAATAAATTTGAACAGCTACTTCAGCTGTTGTATTCATAAAATCACAAATGTAATAAAATATAAAAGAAAGAATCCAAGGAAATTAACTTTACACTGAGGGTTTATAATGACTTAGTTCATTATTTGACAGCTTATCTGCTAGGTGTCACAAAAGTACCATCAACTTATTAAATATCATGCTACTAGGAACAGATTATTTTTTCATCAGATATGGTATCACACTTGAATTGCGAAGTAGTTCCATCTTGCTGTACACAAATATAATTCAACATAAAGATAGTTTCAATTTAAAACCAGTCACTCTTTATTTGTAAAGATCTGAATCTATAGTTATTAAGAATAAAGTGGACATTAGGAGAAGTTTGTTGCATTGAAGTAGCTGAATTCTCAGGAAAGAAAAACAAAATGACAGTAGTGCCTGTTTTAGCAAACATTCTATCATACATGCATACAGTACAACAATTTATGCATAGAAGAACATGTCTATAGTATAACAAGTATGATTAGACACACATATATGCAAACACAAGATGTTTATGCATATATGACTATTCACATGACACATGTTCTTAAGCAAGATTACCCTATAACTGGTTGTACACAAAGTATTTACAAAAACAACTCACATAAGAGAGTATGGAGAGCAGGCATTAGACTCCATTACATCCGAACACCTTATTTATCAGAGTATAAAATGAGTTCTGTTTCCACTTAAGGAAAAAAAAACTCATTGCAGATAATGGAGAGGAACTTAGAAAAATAAACTATTATCATCACAATATGTTTGTAATTTTTCAAAATTCTTCTCTTTTTACTTTCAGCCTCAGAGAATTTCGCTACACACAGCAATTTAGCCTTGTGCTAAATCCACCTCAAAAATTCCCATTTTCCCACACAAATTGTTTCTTTACAGGCATCGGCTGAACACAGAACAGGCAGGTAAGTTAATATCAAATGTCAAAGACCTTCAGGATCTCTACTGATCTTCCAACAGACATTTCTCTCTCCCTCTTTTTTTCTTTTTTTTTTTTTTTTTTTTTAATACCATCTTCTCATATAACACGTTAAAATCATGAGCATTCTTTCATCAGAATCTATGTAAAGACAGCTGCAATAAAGAACAATATTCAAATTTCCACCTTCAGAATAAACTTCAAAGAACTCTATAGTTTGCTTAAGCTAGCACACATAAACTCAGGGGTTGTCAACCCGCTAATTTGTACATCATATTCTACAAAATGGTGCTTAAAATACAGTAAATGCATATGAGGCAACATATGCATATTAAGTTCTGGAATATCACTGCAGAAATTATTACTTCCAGATAACACTCAAAGTAAATTAGACAACTTCAAGTCCGTATACAGTGCAGATACATTTAAGGTAGTAGTGGGAAATCAATAACCTCATCAAAAATAGGAACCACAAATGTATGCACATACACAATGCTCTGGTATGACTTTGTAAGTTTAACCCTCATGCAAATACCAGTATGCTCAATATAATTTTTATCGATCATTTTCAGAACTTGAATTTACTCCTGTTTGAGCACATCTCTTCAGTAACGTATGGTTTGGAGAGGTTTCACCAGTCAAAACTTGGACAACTTGGACAGTCAGATGAAATGCAAGTGAGGATTTCCTTTTGATAATTACTACACAAAAGGATGCTACATACTTTCTTTTAAGAAATTAGTCCTCTTGCCTTTACCAAGATTATTCTCAAGAGAACATTAATAAGAGTTGGCAAAACAGAGCTCCATGCTATTTGTTGCTGAATGGAGTATGCCAGTCCCATTTATAGCCTTTTATAAAAATCAAGAATACCTCTTTGCTCTGAAAGATTAGTCGTCAAGCCTTGATTAAGAATAATAAGGACAGCAGATTAGATTTACATTCCACTATGCTTTCTTCTGGATAAGAATTCTCATCTCTTTTCATCTAAGCTTCAGAATCCACAATCTTTTCCTCCAAAAATCTGTCTTTGCTAGAGCTTGATAAATCTTAATTCTGTTTTCTTTTCAAAGCTTGTCTGTTACAGGATCTATATGCCAGCAATTCACTTTCATAATTGCTACAAATTCCTTTGAAATAAACCATGGAGGTTTGTCTGACATTACCCCTTCTGGGAGGCCATAGGAAACAAACAATTTTCCTAACAATAACAGTAATAGCTCTCTGGTCTGTCCCTTTATTGCATAGTCTAAAAATTGCCTGTCTGTGTAAAACCCAGTGGGTACCTCTGCTTCCCGGGGTTTGCCTTATGCCCTGCCAAGAGGCCCTTTTGCAGTAAATTATGTGATCTCTTCCTGACCCTTAAAAAACTCAGAAGCAGAATTTTTTATTCTACTTGCACCTATGGTAAACTATGTTATTTTGGGAGCTTTATCAGGCACAACCATGCCAAAGAGCTCACAGTTTCTATGTGTTTTTCTGTTGTGTCTCTTCCTTTTTCTGATGATCAACAATAAAAGAAGACACATGATCGGATATATATATATATTCGACTTGCTCCTAGTTAACCAATTCTGTTAAAACAACTGTGGCTGAGGTGCAAGGAAGAGGTATGGCTGTTTACTGTCTTCTGGTGTTTGGGGGATGGGGAAGTTTACCTTCCTCCTACTACAGGTGTGGCAGGGTCAGGAGCATGCAGACACAGAAGTACCAGGGAAAACCTGAGAGGATTTTTAAACAGAGAAACACAGACTTCGTTAATGATCCCAATGGAGCTCTGTAAATCTTGCTGCAACCAAAAAAACAACTGACTAAGAGCAATCTTAGTGTACAGGACCCAAGAACACAGTGAAGAAAAGGGAGGGGAATTTGCCTTCAGACCCTTTCATTTCAATCTATCTTTCCCAGAAGCCCCCCCCCCTTTTTTTTTTTATTTTAACCAAAGAATTTCTCATATTCTATTTTATAGTACAAAAACATACCCCTCAGAGAGCTCAAACCCTCAATATTCCAGGAAGACAGTAAGAATTCCACCTCTATGTTCATATTATCTTAGGGTCCTGTCAAAAGGTAACAGAACAAGTAATTGTTCAAGGTTTTTCAATACTGCTACTGCACACTGTGTCACACTTCCCATGTTTGCAAACAGTCCAGTATTGTTTTGAGTCCTTCATGAAAATGCATTTGGTAATATAAAAAAAAAAAAAAAGAAAAATCACAGGCACTACTAAAGTGATAGAAGAAGTCAAGACAGGCTAAGGAGGTCAACTATTTCTCAGATCAGATAACTGTGAGGTCAGCATAAGCAGAAGAAACAGAAGTTAGAGAGATTTGAAATACTGACTTCAGATGCACAAGGCATATGTTAGCGGACCAGTAGTTCTAATGAGTATTACTCCTTCATACCATGCCTCAAAGAACTCTCTCATCCTTAACAAAACAGAAAGTCAGGGAGCAAAGAGTTGTAGCAGCTTTGTTCAGCATCACACTTGTAAAACACTTGAAAGAACTACTATTTTATGAAGGAATTTGTGTATGTGTTAAGAAAAATGAGCAGCAGGAATTCAAATCTACAAAGCTGAGAATCTGTGGAAGACTGGTTTTAACTTGCCAGATCTTGTAACATATATATGGAAAGGAAAATAATCTCTCAGTTATTAACAAACTTCTAATGTTTCTGTCCAGTAGCATGCCAGCTTGAGGAAGAAGTTCTGTAAACACCTGCGATGAAGCAGTGGCAACAACCAACTACTAGCTGCACTGGGGCAAAGTCAGCTATGTTTCTTCTAAGAAGTTTCTTTGTGTCCCAAATAATATAGCATGACTTTGAATTCAATATTTTACTGAAAAATTCTAAAAGAAAATTCTTTTTATTAAAATATTAAATAAAGAACAGTTAAGTGTACCTGCATGACATGCATCTGTGTATCTGTGTGTGTTTTTATCAAGTTATCTCAAAATGTGACAAAGTACTTTTTTATTTATAATCAAATCATCAAGAATTGACTAGGATCTCTGCTAACACTTCCTTACAGTTACGGAAAATAAAACCCTTTGGTTTATGATGCTTGCAGTCAAAGCAAAAACATCTAAGCCCCAAATGACAAGACAGCACAGGTGAATCAGAGTTAGAAAGAAAGCAAGGGATTGAGTAAGCAAAGTATTGAATACAGTACGATATTCCCATCAGGAATAGCAATCAGATCTGACCCTTTGTCTCAGGCTGTTGTTTCCCATAATACATTACAAATAGACTAAATAGTTCTACAGAGGGATTTCAAACTTCTAAACATACTAAAAAGAACGTATTCCCAAATAAATTTATTTATATGCTATTAGGGACAGTGATGACATTTGCAATTGCAAAACAGATTGGTTTTTACATTGATTCCAACAGTTCATCAATATTTTAAGGTAACGTTTAAGAACAGTCAAATAGATTTTCTCTTGATTCAACTGCTAAATGTATTTTCAACTCAGGTGTACTCATATAAAAAATGAAATGAATTACGTGTTGTAGTGTAAACATTCACTGACTTTACAACTGAAGGTTTTTGTAGGTAATCCATTAAATGACATTGATCACAAAATCTAATTAATACCCAAAATAGATATTATTGTTTTTACTTAATGGAAGGCTTCTCTACAGAGTGAAATCATTTAACATGCTTGAAATTTCAGCCAGGTACACTGCACCAGACTCATGCTTACTCATGTTTTCTACTGCAGAATGGCTTCTATTAGCCCAACATGCCTTCAGTGAATCAGTTTGTTTGTAACTAGCTACTTATGTGGCCATAACCTGAGCCAGACTAATGCTTACATGTGTTTCCAAGTAAAAAGCACATTTAAAACTCATACACCATTACGATCTTCACTGTGTGTCCTTCATCAACATGGGCAACAAAGCAGAAAGTGAAAATGTTATCAAATGCATTAAAGAGCAAGCTGTCAGTCATTCTGAAAAATGAGTTCAAAGACTCAGTGGGTAATCTGTCCAGATCCACCACTTCAGCAAAGGTTTCTACTTTCATCGCTTTGATTCTAAATTCTATCTGGTCTATGCCTTTTCTATTTAAAGAATAAAAAATTAAAAATAAGTTTGGTCAAACCAGAGAAAGAGACAATGTGTCTGTGATATTTATATATTTTCAGACTGGTACATGGTCAATAAAGGATTTAGAAATAGAATGTTTTACTTCAATTAGTATAAATGCTGATTGATTGAGAATTTCCTCAATATTCCACTCTTAATATCCAGTCTAAAATAGTATGAGATCAATTAATGTTTACTTAATAAAAATTTTCTGTGAATTCAGTTGCATACAATTAATTTGTTCATTTTACTTATTTTTTTCATTGATGTGATTGCTCTTTATTTTTGACAGAGTCCACAGCAAATACAGTGAACTCTTTCAGACCATTCAAAAGATAGTTAAGTTTATGGTGCTTTGACAGCAGTATTCTGACTCAATCCATACATTCCACATACTGACTCTGAAGTTAACTAATGTGTCCATCAGAACTTTAACTTTTTAGAAATACCTTTCCAGGAAAGTGAAATATAGTGGTAAGCATGTAGATACTACAGTTAACACCATAGAAAAAAGAAACTCCGGTGAGGCTCATCAGAGAAGGTCAAGACAAAAACAGATGATAGCGCATATATGTGCCAGAGACTTTATAATATGGGCCATGTTTTATGGCATCACTCACTGTAGGGGTGAATAACAGTTTACACATTTGCAAAAAGAGATGCAATGCGTGTCCTGCATTGCTAGGTAGGCTTCCACAGATCTTACCCAAAAAGGTAGAAATTTGGGGGGAGCACAGAGAGAAAGAACATTCAAATTCTTTTAATTTTTAGCAGAAAATGTTCTTTTTCTACTTTAAATATGATTCAATGATTCTACTTGCCATCAGATGCAGCATTTAAATCTTGCAATTTGGGCAATTTTTCTTTTACAATCCATGCATTTAGTCTCTTCTGTGATGCCTGTAAGAACTAGTCGCAGGTAATTATGTGCATACAGGAAGACACAAAATTCAGCCTCCTACTGAGATGCTCCTGATGTTAAGACTTCAGTATAAGTACAAAGAGTGACGATAACCTGCAGCTTACTGGGCCAACATCTGTAAGGCAAATGCATTTGATATTTCAAGGGATTCAATAACAAATCTTCCTCTGTTCACATAATTGTTTTACTATGCCTTCACATATTTTGCAGTAACTACAGCAGTTCAGTCAAGGATAGACTGCACTGCATGCAAAGTACTCCAGACAGAGGAAATGTAAATGTTGCTATGGAGAAGAGAGTCATAAAATATACATGAAAACTATCATCCTAGCTCTTTCTCTCTTTCTTTGCAAATAATTCTATAAAGACAGAAAAAAAAAAAAAAAAAAAAAAAAAAAAAGATGCTAGCTCTTGTGAATATGCAAAAGAGAAAACAGTATATCTTTCAGACTAGAGATCAGATTAGAATTAAACATCAGATTGTAATTAACAAATAGTAGAACACACAAAAAAATTACACATACATCCCAAACATTTCTAAAAAATGGTGCTACCCTTCAAAGATTTAAAGCACTTTCTGAAATACAATCTTAAAATGTAAATATTTCTTATATTTTCTAATCCACTGTGTAGCAATCTTACCGCTAAAAGGAGAATCATTAACAAAAAACATATCTAAATATGCTCAAATGCTATAATATTTAAGTTGTACCTGTCTATAACTGCTCTTTCCATTTTGTGTGGAAGTTAAATTAAAAAACACTCTATATTTGGAGGAATATTCCTAGTTTTTCATTGTAATAGTGGTTGATTAAACACTGGAGGTTGTAGAGTCTCCATTTTTGGAGATACTCAAAACTCAACTGGACAGAGTTCAGGGCAACCTGAAACTGATCAAGCACACTATTGTACGAAGTGATCTCTAGGCAGTTCCTCCAGACCCAACTCTTCCATGATTCTACACCCATGATTCTCTTAATTGCATAAAATAAGTGCATTCTTTCCCAATAAATACAAAATGTTTACAGAAAAGACTATATTAAAAATACCTAGAGTGACTCATTTAAATTCATACTTAGAAACTGTAATCATAAAAAAAAAGAGCAGATTTTACAAATAAGCCTCGCAGCTTAAGATTGATGAAACAGAACAAATTCGTGAAATAAGATTAATAAGATTAATTCCAAACACCATTACAAAAATTAAAAAACTTTTCTATTCATGTATGTGTTTAAACAGAGCGAGTTTTTCCACTAGCAAGTAATAGATGTTCATACTGGATGTTCATGAGAATAATAACTGTAGTAAAATCAGAACTGAAAACATCGTACTTGTATTTCAAAGAAAAGGCAAAAGAAAGGTCATTATTTTTGTAAAGATTTTTTCTGAATTACAAAGGGAGAGATAGAAGGAAGGAAGAAAAGAACCAACATCAGAAGTTAGGTTCGTATGTACATATTCATTCAACTCCTCTCACATACATGCTCTTCCATTTTTGACAGTCCTTCAAAAAATGACAAAAACAACCCAGATCACAAATCCTCTTAGAAGCTAGACACACATCCTCTTTCTCTCACCATAAAGTCCATTCTGACCCTGATGCAAAATGAAATAAAGATCTTATCAAGTACCTATCAGAGTCAATGAGAATCTCTCAGTAAGTTCAATACACTTTTGATCTTGCTCTGTATTAGATCTTATTTGCCCCATATATCAATGCAAGACCAACATCTGAAGAATAACCACTTTCTAGAGAAGGATGAAAGTGTATTTAACTTAATGAATGTGTAAAGCAAGCCAGAATTTCTTCTAAAACTCACATTTACTAGTTGTGTCTATGATTTTTGGTATATTACTGTGATTGGAGTTGAACTTCTGAGACAGGCATTTTTCTGTAGTGTGTTTTGTAATCACTCAGCATATCTTAAAAAAGAACAGTTGTAGGAAGAATACATGAATTATGCCAAAGCACTCTTTTTACCAATTTTTTTTTCATACAATTTTACCATCACTAATGCTATGTTACTATATACCATGATGAAAGTTTGTTTGGATCTAGTTTGAAAGTTTGCATTGTGCACGATTCTTATCAGGTAGTCTGTACAACCTTGTGGCATGTACATTTAATAAGAATTTATTACATGCAAAGAGCACCATGTCAAGATCAGTACAGTTTGGAGTGGGAATGCAAAACATGCAATGGAGAGAGATTCTAAACTACAAGCAGTTTCCTGCAGAAGTCAGTCATACAAGTCATTTTATTTTGTTATGTAATTGTTATGTTACAATAAGCATGAAGGTGAAACTCATCTACTAAAAGATTTATGCATCGTTATGTGTCAAAGAGTCTGAATTGATACTGAAAAATTGTATTCTGCAAAAAACTTGCTCTGAAATCCATAGACTAAACCCACTCACAATACTTAAGATTATTTTGCTCTCCATTATCCTCATCTTAGCTTCTCTTGTTCCATTTGTTGTTATAAAAGTATTTGGCAATCTACTAGCTGATTCTAGAAATCTGAGGCAAAGACAAGAATCAGCACATGCCTAAGTGCTAGAACTAATTCTCACTTATACATAAAATATTGAACACTTTTATACAAGGAAAAATGTGCCATGTTAGTTACCTAAAAGACACATTAATGATACAAATTAAAGCTGCCCTTTACTCTTACTTAAAAATCATAGCTATGCTGGGCACCATGCATTATGACAAAGTATTATGTTTTATTCTTTTTTCCTCAGTTATCATTTTTTAAAATACAAAACTATTACATAAACTTTTATTTAGCTACCGCAAAATACCTTGAAGATTATGTCAGTTAGCAATGGTCCAGAACAGCTCTGAATGAAGAAGTATGCTGGAGGGCATAATGAGGTACATACTATATGCTCAAAAGATTACTTGAGCTGATAAGTGATAGGGGATACATTTCAAATGTAAGAAGGCTCTAAAGTGTTATCACTGTTTCATTTCATGAGAAAAAAATCCACAGACACAGATAAAGAGGTCCAGAAAGCAGTAGGAAGTGCATGAGCTGCACAGCTAATAAATTAAAAGCTTCAAACAGCTTTATGAAGGGAATCATCTTTTCTCTCTTTTAACAACTTGCAAACACAAACTGCTTTATCTTCAGAAACATCTGCACTACTTCAGAGGAAGCATACACTAATGACAAGAAACAAATTGTGTGTAAAAAATAATGCATAAATGCTGCACTTAGAAACCCAAGAATGAAGCTCATGTACATGAGTATATGTGCTTTTTTGCTCTGCAGGTAAAGGTGGTATACCCTGTGCAGGTGTCCAGGCTTGCTATAAGTATTTAAGAAGCAAATGTTCAATGTTTATTTAGAAAACAGCAATTGCTAAAACTCACTGACAGCAAGGTGGCCATTGTGTGCCTCCAAATCAGAAACATGTTTTTCAGGCCTTCATGCAAGAGCACAAAGCAGCTGCTAATAGAGATGCACAAGATCAGACAGCAAGTGTTTAGGTCACTGTTAGAAGCATTAGTTTAAAAATATATCATGAAATAAAGAATTAAAAAAGTAACAACCTTTAATCAGATTACATAATTTAACACTATGAAATCTCTTAGTTAGATAAACTCCTAATCTATCAACAGATATTTAAAAAGAATATATTTTAGCAGCCTGTGGAAAGATTGGTATCATAGACTTGTCTGGTGCTGACATAAACAGATAAAGCGTTCTAATCAATGCTGCTCCCTATTCATTAGCTCTGTTCTGAGGAACAGTTACTGTTTCCATATCCTTTTAATCAAAACGTGGGTAATGTATCTCACCATTCTAGTTTTACACTGAGATTTTATAGCTACACGTTATTGAGAAAGCCATGGAGCATTTTATGGACTTCTCACACTGCAAGTTGAATTCATCAGGCTATATTAAGATTCACTCACTTTGTAGAAAGAGTTACATTTCTCGTGCTATTTTATTTTGCAAGAAGCTTTCTGTTTGTACTCTTCACAACTTGAAATTTCAATGCTTTCTAAGGGTCACCTTGACCTGATGGACAAAAGGTAAGACTGTTATGCTGGAAGAAGAAAAAAATTGAGAGCATTTCTAGGTGATCTGAGTCAATTTCAGATATGCAGTTTGTTATTATTTAATACAATGCTTATGAAATCTAGACCGAAGAATGCTTTTAGCCTGTGGCAAATTTCCTCATTGTGTTGTGCTGTTTTCCCCTTATTATATCATCAAGAAGGTTAAAAAAAAAAAAAAAAAAAAAGAATACCCCACTTTGTTCCTTCACTTGAATGGAGAGTTAGATACGGAGTCAAAATTATTTCAGCTATCTCTGAGTTAGAACTGTTTGCAAATGCTAAGATCATATTTAGGCATGTCAGGACCTAAAATATGGCAAATCACCATCTTGTATTTAGCTACACTGCAAAAATCCAGCTTGTGAAAAATGGGCTGTACGCCCATATTCTTAAATGAAACTGTAGCAAAGATAAAGGAACGGAGAAAAGAAAAACTAAATTTCTCTTTTCTATAAAAGGACAACTTCATCTTCACTGAAAATCTTGAATTTTAAGGATTTGATCCAACAAAGAAAATGTTAGAATTATTCCATCAGCCTATAGAAGTACAAACCTTTAACTGAGTTTTAAAATATTGAATCTTTCCTCTGTTTAAATCAGCGTCACTTAAGGTACATAAATGGAAAGTACACAGAGTAAATTTAATAGGAATTATCAAAAAATGTAGCCCATGTGGAATGCAAGTTTACAGCTGACTTAAACACTTTTTTGTTTAGGTGCTTTTTCACTAAGACATCTTCTTGACACTGGTGAATCATTTCCAGGATAAATCTCTAAATATTATTTTCTGGTAATAAATAAACTCAATTGAAAAGTTATTTAAAAAGTATGCATATTATGTAAAAAAAAACCCTTAAATGGAATGGCTATTAGAGAACTTTTATGTCAAATCTTACTACAAAATCTTAGAGATCAGAATACTTAGAATACTTAGGGATTTTAGCACTTTACCAAGAACTAGTCAATGTAAATTTTAGAGTGATTACATATTCCTCCTGAAAAATCTGACATTAGTGCAGGTGAAGTGGTTCTGCATCCCAAAGTAAATGCAGAAATGCTCTAAGCTTTCTCCTGATACTCACGTTGCTGATCAGATATTTACCTGCTGGATAGATCATCTTTGAATTAATTGTTAATGGAAATGCTTGCTGGGAAAGATCTGATCTGATAAAATATTTCTCCAATGATGTGGAGAAAGGTCAAACTCCTTGCCATCAAGCAGCAAGGACATAATTAGGAAACATTCTATTCCTTGTAGAATAAAGTGCATTTCTGAATAGTTTCTTCAGAAATCACTAAGTTCAAAGTAAACCTTAATCATGATGACTGTGGCAAACATAACTTTCATGTGGATACCACATTATATGTATCAATGAGTTGTATGAAATCTCTTCATTGTACAAAAATATCGGAGCTATAAATAACAGCTTCAATATCTGCAGAATAATAGACAAAAGAGAAGACTTCTTCCCTTTATTCTTTCTTCTTTTCAGTTATGCTCTGAATTCTGCAGCAAAACTTAAATAGCAGCAATTATTTAATGCGCCTTTTCTTATTATTTCAGGTTTTACTCCAGCAGTGAAGATAAAGTATATAACATCTTCACTGCCCTCTTTTTCCAGTTAAAGAATGGCATACATAAGATCAGAGTACATTATGCCAAATTCATTGATTTCCTACTTTATTACTTACCTTAGATAATCTATTGCATGAAAACTGAAGGCATATACCCAGAGAAAAAAATAAGGTAATGTATCTGCCCAAATAGATACAATTTCCCTGAAAATAGTTACACTTCACTCAGAAGAGAGGTAATAAAATCAAAGACAGGCAAACAGTTTTGGCTGCAAATGTCTTTAGGTAGTTAAATTCATTAAGAACAGAAACATCCTCCTAAATGTCATATTCAACATAACATATTGAGACCTAGAAAAAAATTCTCCCTCCAGTTACTGACTTGTCACCTTTTGATTTTCATTTCTGTCATAATAAAACAGAAAATTATCTGTGAAACACTGGAAATAAAAAGCATTTTCTGTCCCCTCACCTAGAGGCACTGTATTGTCATTGGTAGACCACAGCTGGAGACGGTCCCAAACTGTTTTATCTCTAGTATGCAGGTGTCTGCAAATGAGACCAATACCCCTTTTGGCATGAATATGCCTGTTAATCACGTTCGGTAGCTGAGCAATTCTCTGTAAATAAGCTGTAGTAACTGGTGAGAGAACATCCAGCAGGTGAACCCTACAGATACGTGTAATTCTATGGATTCTTTTTAACATACATCAAATCAGTTTTCTTCTAAGAAGAAACAGTAATTTGAGGCAAAGTAACTGAAGGACAAGATACATGATATTTACAGCAAAAGTGACAAAAAAAAACCCACCCCTTTAAGTGTTAATGGCAATGTAATGTTTACATCTTACAGCTCTCAAAACAGAAAACCATGTTCACGTTTAAATGTTAATGTTTCTTTATTTCCAAAATTTCATCACATAATGTGCTTTGAGGATGTAACTTCTTCGAAACATTTTAAGAGCTGTAAATACCACACTGTCCACGTAATTCCAAGAAAGATTTGAACATGCATTTGTGCATACTTTCATAAACTACCCTGAACACCTAAGATCTCATAGACAGACCACTGCTTATAGTGGTGATCTGCACTCTCTTTACACCACCATCTCTGCTCCTTCTAAACGATTAATGACTCTTACCTAATACTTTGCATGCACGTAAATTATAGTAAGGAGGTATCCTCATCATTATACATCATCTACCCTTGAGGATGTTAGTGGCAATCGTATCAGCAATGGTCAGTGACAAAATTGTCACCGGACATGTGAAGGGGGAAATTCTCATTAAAATGTTCAGCACAAATTAAAGATGATCTTAGAACGCAGCAGAAGATACTGTGAATGGCCACATCATCCAGTACAAAAGAAAACAGAAGGATTATTTAGAACTGCATTGTAGGAGATATGATATGGTTACTGTGACACTGCTGTATTTCCTGGAAAAAGAAATCATGAACAAATTTTACAAATTTTGTAATATATATATGTTAGTCTAAACACTACAACTTCTAAAGGCAGGGGTAGAAAAACATTAGACAGTTGCCTTAGCCCTTAAACATCTATAATGGTAAAATTTCCATGTTCTCATTTGAAGCAATTTAAAATAAAAGAGTAAATAGCTCCAAAATATTCCCTTAGCTATCAAATTCTGAAAATATTTTTAAAAACCTATTTAAATAAACTCTTTTGCAGGAACTGCAAAATCCCATCTTGAAATTGGATATTTAATGTCTATGATGCGCTAATGCTGAAAGATGAACAAAGGCCAAAGTCAGTTATCCTATCATATAAAATACTAGAAAAGAGAGCCAACATACAGCTAAATGCCAAGATATAGTGGTACTTTGATCTCTTTTCTATGCTTTAATACAATGCTTGTCTTATTTGGAGCAGAGCTTCTTAATACTTAATTTTGTTGTAACTTTACAGCTGCTTGCCGATGTCGCAGAATAATCAAAAGTTAAAGCCTCCAAAGTGTAAAGACCTGTAAAATGCATATAAAGAAATCAACTGCATAGCTCAAAGTTTGAAAAAGTAGGATTTGAATTCTTTATTTCTCATGCAAATATGCACTAGGAAAAATAATTATAATAGTAATCCGTTTCAATGGAATAAAGTACTGTAATATTTATAGTCTGAGCCACAGTTATAATGACTGTGGGGCGAGAAGTGAAGTGTCTCAGCATGTTCCACATGTTTTTAACACTGTTCCTAAAGGCTCTGGAGGCTATTAAATTTAATGAACCCATCTGCTATGAAATAGAGGTCCAAACGTAATCAGTTTTCTCAGTGCCATATAATACAGATGGCATTCCATGTTCCACATCCCCAGCAGGAAATTTTATGTTCCTCTTTAAGTGCAGGACTTTTGTTTTTGCTTATGTTTTTGATGTTTCAAACATCTTTTTGATGTACAGCATATAGTATTTTATAGTGTAAATACTATATACATATATACACATGAAAAGTGTTAATTCATTAAAATAAATATTGCCATTTCTTCACAACATTTTTTTCCTAGTGGTTTTGAAAACCAGCAATTAATTCTCTGTAGTAATACTCTGTGCTTAATGCAATCACTGATAATTGCCCTACTAGCATAACTTCCAGCGTTAGCAGTAGTGCAAAACAAACACATAATTTATCAAAGTAGTTTACTTCAAAAAATGCAAAGTATACACATACGTACAAGTATATGCATGGCATGTCCTAATTTGTATGCTCTGAATGTAAGTGTACGTACTCTTAAAGTATCCATATTCCTATCAGGTCAATATGACTTTTATTTTCCTGTGCATGTCCTCATTTCATTTTGGAAAGAGGAGTGGTTCCCAACTTGTGTGTTTTATTGGGACAAACTGTGCCATGTTTGTTGCACTGCTGGTGTGTGAGGAAAGGCTCTAAACTCAAATTAAAGTAGCACAGCCTCTGAACTGATTTGCACCCTGCTGCCTAACATAAGTAAATCGGATGTGCATTTGCTAACAAAAAGAGACAACATCCATTGTTCTTTAGAGCTGCATCTTAAAAGATAATGAATATGCATTAATTCTATCCAGTTGAGAGGTTTATTCATTTACTTTCTTGAGCACTCATTAGGTTTTGACAGTTGACACAGATCTTACTGAATATGAAGCAGTTAATGTTGTTAATGATAATTCATTTATTCTAGATTCAGCAGTAAAACAAACAGATTAGAGCTGTTCAGTAAAAAAAAAAAAAAAGAGAGAAAGCTTAATTACTGTGATTGGAAATTTTGGAGCAGAGAAATTATAAAGTCATGATTTGCAGACTTTTTTTACTGGATTGCCAGTGAAGATTCCCACAGACACCCCCAAAATCATCAGCCTAAAGGGATATTGTACCTACATATAAATACATGCATATTTTTTTTTATTGTGCGTACATTTCTTGTATTGTCATTTTTCAAGCACTATCTATAAGATTCCAGTGCAAATACAGCAGACCATCATTGCTGGAGCAGATGGTCTGAATCCTCAAAATGTAATCATTCTCCTACAGAAATTTTGGAAGAGATGAAATAGTTGGAGTTATTGTATCTTTGCAGGAAAAATAATTTGGGCTGACAGTTGATGAGAAGGCACTCTTTAGGCTACCCTCTTATTTTGCTCTCTTATCTCTGTTGTTAAAAGATCACTGCAGGTCCATAGTGGGCAAATCAACGTTTGAAGAACCTTATTTTAAAAACAAACCTACCTGGTGGAAAGCCTAATATTCAAGCATGGCTTATCATCCCCTAAGTGTATTCATACATATAAATGTGAAAGAAAGAAAAGGAAATTTTCATGGGAACATCAGAACCAGTTAGTGTTTATAACTTACCCCACTAAAAACCTATTAATTATGGGAGATTAAGAGATGCTGGACACAAAGGAAGAGTTAGATAATATAATACATTCCTACACAGAATCAGGAAAAACAAAACAAAGCTAACAAACAAACAAAAAAATTACTACACAACAACATCACACATCTCTGATTTTTGAAACTGGCATAAAAAAATTCATTCACTGCCTCTGTGTAAATTTTCTTTTAGCAGCTGCTGATTAATGGCATTTCCTGACATTTAGTTCTGCAGTGATTAGCAGTATTTACTTGCCGTAGACATACAGGAGAATTCTGAATGCCCTGATGCACTTTAACGCATTCCAATACTACAATCTAGAAGTTACCTTTGAAATAGAGGCCCAGGGAACATTTACCATATAAAAATGCTAATTACATCTACTTATTATAATAGCACAATTAACTTGTGCTACCAAAAGCGTTTGAAGATATCTCTGGGAACAGAAGCTAGTAGAAATGGGATAGTATTTTATTTTTGTTACTTCATAAAAGCTCTTCTGTGCATTGAGCAGAAATAAAATTGAGTGCATGGGAGAAAAACTAAACAGCACAATACCTCACCCAAAACTCTTAGATGGAAAAAATGCCAGCATAAAAGCTTTGAGTCTGTAGGAGCATTTTATATCTGCACATTATACACAGAATCTCATGCACAGCTCTGTTGCTTCTCTGAAACTGGCTCAGAATTCACCACTGATAAAGAGCTGTATTCCAGAATCTCAGTTTCCACAGTTAAAAATAATTGGAAACTGATATGATGTATCTTTGAAGTATTAGCTTCCTATACTCCCTACTAAATTTACACAAAGAACCTGCAAGAGTACACTTACAGTATATATTTCACAAGGATGAGGAGAACTAAATTGAAATTGATGTATCATATATGTAGTAATGTAATTACAATATTCATTGGTAGCATTTCATAAATACTTAGTCATGATCTGTCTCAATGCTTTTTGTTTTTTAATGAACTCTTAGCTTCCAAGGCACTAGACAACTCAAAATATTAAATGAAGTAATAATTTGTCCTTTTTATGAAAAGCAATCCTCCAGTTGGAAAGTGAACAGCGCCAATATGGTAATGCACATCTGAATGTGCTCACAGCTTGAAACTAATAGCCTGAAGGAGATGAACTCAACGGTGCATTAGAACCAGAGAATATCCTAAGGTATACTTATGAGAAACAAATTTCCCCAGAAAGAGTTAGAAAAGGTTCAAGTAAGTCAAGTTACACGCTTCAATAAACAAATTCTCAATTGTAAGCATTTAAACAGCGGGAATTCAGGTGCCAGTCCAGTCTTTCTTTTTCCATTTCCTAACAGAAAAATAAAAGTAATGTTTCCCCCATTCCAGATGTCATCAAGAGAATGAATTAAGGGCTTCTGTACTTTATGGATAATTATCCATCTCCCCCATATACCAGCTCTATACATCAGATTACTGAAACACCCCAGTGCCCAGGCACTTTGTCATTTTCTCTCAGTATATTCACCTGTCTTGACCTGCTATGGCTGCATATATGCTTAAAAGCAGTGACTGACCAATTGAATATTGTTATTTTCCTGAAATAATTTCATACTTTATAGTTATTATCTACTCAAGAAAGAGTATCATTAGAAACTTTCATTTAGAAATCCAACTCTATTTTTAAGGACCCATTAAGTTATTCTGTTTTCTGAGGCATTAAGTACTTGTAGGCCCTAGTGATGTTAAGCAGCAGAAAAATTATACTGAGACTGGTCTAGTGGAATGCTATCCAGACACCATCACCTAGGGCCCATCAACCAGATGTCCTATCTGCAACTTTTTTAGTGCCTCCACACAAATGTACACCATGTAGCAAGATGATCTTTTCTCCTATTAGACTTCACAATCAAGAAATATCTGCGTGCCCCCTTACCTTTGATAACCCAAATTCATTTTCCCCCTGACCTGCAAAGATGCAACAAGGCTTACTCACTTCCAGCGCGTATCAAACTGCTGAGTAGAGAGGTACAAATGGAAAAGAGGCTGACAACATACCCCCGTCAAGCCCTATTAATTATGGGAGGTTAATAGATGCTGTCCACAAAGGAATTCTATACTAAAATAACCTAGGAAAGGTGTGGAATATGCAACCACAGGACTGCATCAGGACGCTACATACAGATGGACTTATATCACATCTTCTAAAATCTCAAGATCTTAGTCTAATTGCATTGGCAGCACCTAAACTACTAACCTATTACTGAAACAGCACTTCAACTATTGTGAAGCTGATTTTGGAATTACTCAAGATAGTCTTCAAGCACTGTTTCTCAAGTAAATTACTGAACAGAGAGCAATGACGAATAAGTCCAGTTCTGCAGCAACCTAACTAAAAAGGATTTCAGAAATCTGTTAAGTCCTTCTGAGAGTCAATGACACCTCTTAAGGTCAAAGCAATCCCTTATCAGAAGACTTACAGTTGCTGATAATGTTTCTGTCTGGATCCTAGTATGCTCCAGCATTTTGTCGCTTGTTCTGAAACAGCAGTTTGTCAACTCTCATTTTTGGTGAGGGTGTAGGAGAAGTATCTTATTAAAACAGTGACGTGTATTACACCCCACGTGTGGTCCCAACAATCTAGCCACGTCTGCTTTGACACAACTGAATGTTGACAAGAATATTTAAGTTTTCTGGCAGCACACTCCCATTTCTTAGCTAACAAGGTCTAAGCAGAAGGCATGGAGGTGCAGAGACACAAACTGTCTGTGAAAATGAAGAGGATCATTTGGGTAGCACTTCCAACTCCGAAACAAAATGGCCAAGAAGGAATAGGCTTCTGAAAACAGCTGCTGGACATCTTAACAGAGGTAGATTCCTTTCATGGCTATTTCCAAAGTTTTGCATATGAATGCTCTAATTTATCCTGTTCTTTGTTTATGAGTTTTATGCTTTGCTTTGATTTATGGCAATAAGAAGAAGGCAGGAGAAAAGTACTTTGCTACTAAGATGATCATTGCATTCTAGTTTTAAATCTTTTTGTTTTAATAGTTATTATAGTATTAAGGCTCTTAATGGAGCTTTCAGACATCCATAAAAATGTGTGTGCATGGAAGTACATGTTTACACCCTCTAGAATTCATAAGTATGCACTTGCGTTTAAACACCCCTGCTGTATTCAGCTAGAATTTCACATTATATTAAGCTGTTCATTTTCCTTAGACTTTCCAAAACAAATGGAAGAATTACCAAAAATTAGCATAACTTTTCTAAATATATTCCTCCCTGCAGTGATCGAAGAAATACAGACTAACAGAAGAAAAGAAAAAGTAAAGTATAAAATTAATTCTGAAGCAGCATTTCATACTTGGGTAGCAGAAAAAGGGGAGGACTTGGGTGTTGAGAAAGAAATACTTCATGTACAACAGCACTTTTAGTCTGAGATTCAGAGGCTAAGAACAGGGTTGCACTAAAACAATAAATACATGGATCTCTTCCTGCTACTCTCCCTAGCAAACTAACTTCCTTCAGCACACATGCACATTGATTACTTCAAGCACATAAAAAGCAAGAGGTGAATGAGAACTAGATTTCCCTAGTAATCTTCCCATGTTGTGGGACACCCTGAACTGACTAATAAGTTAGTTTTCTTCTCACCATTGTGTTCCACTAACAGAATGGGAACAGAGTGGAATCTGGAATAACACATCCTTAAAAATAAGTAAATAAGAAAGAATTGAGATAATTAAACCACTTTAAAATAACATTCCTAAGAAATGTTTTTTACTTGGTAACTACAGATTTAGTATTTATTTTATATCACTCAGCTAAAGAATAAAAGAGACTTAAGCAAACATGAAAAGCAAAATTCTCCACAGTATTTTCCTTTTTTAAGATTTTTCTGCTTATTTAAAGCCAAACCTCCTAGAAGTATTAAAAACTCTCCAAATAAGCAAACAAAATCCCTTAAAAAACAACAACAACAACAAAGCACAAAGGGAAACTGGCAAGATTTTCTATTTTGCCCTACTTTCATGAAGGGTAAAATGTAACAAAAAGAATTCAAAAAATTGCTATTAGTAATCTGTGATCTCCAATTCATTGGATTAAAAACTCGGCATCCCTTGTACTAAAGGCCAGATATTTGTGGCAAACTCTTGATCTGTGGATAACTTACAGATCAAAATATTTTAACTGCTTAAAAGAAAAGCAATAAAGAAAATAGATGAAAAACTATTTTAGATCAATTCATGAAAATTAACTTTTATCTGCAAATCTGAAGATTTACCACAAATGACACTAAAAAACAGTTTGCATGTTTAGTCACTGCATTACAGAAAAATCCCTTTAACCTCTAATGTTTTACAAGGACATCAAGTTAAAATTGAATGGTTCTGACAATTTTATTATCAGATCACCCATTCTATCTACTTTAAAAGACAGAATCTATTTGGTCTTTTTCACAGTAAGACAGCATAATTGTCACTGAGCTGTTGATCAGCATCTCTATACTAAAAATATTGATCCTTGTCAGCCTGAACTTTTACACTGACATACTCATATTCTATCTCTGAAAGCATATAGAAAAAGCGTTATTCAATCCAACCAATTTCTGTTCAATGTCCATGCTGATTAAGAAAAATGTGTAGTTAGAGGTCAAATTCAAACACATTGCTATCACTCACATTTGTTTCATTATTTTCTGTGTAATTTATAATATATAAATGCCTGGTGAAGTTCAGTAATCTCAAACTACTTGCTTGTAACAAAGATGTCAAGATCTGATTTTCACATTGAATTGGAGCATTCCAGTGACAGAAACGCACAACTAATGTTTTTTAACGACAGTTTTTCCTATACATTCCTCATCAAGTTAGCTTATATTAAAGTCATTACATGACTTCTCATGCAGACTTACAGTGCTGTCAATATATGCTTCTGTCCATACCACGTCATGCTCTTGGTCAATAACTTTTGGTCGACTAAGAACGTGGAGGTATTCCATGACATTCTCTTGAACATCAGCTAAGGTGGAGATCTGAGTAAAAAACCCTGTAAAAACAGACAATTTGAAGTTATAAATCACGCAAAACGAATTAAGGATTTCAAGGAGTATGATGTGTTACATCAGTTGTGTTTTCTGCTTGTTTATTTCCAAAGGAGAAACACAAAGAAGGAACATTTGATGAGAAGCAGCCTCAAAGAGTAATAACCAGAAGTCAGTAAAACTGTTGGCCATTCTTGAAAGTCTGGGTTCCCAAGACTGCTATGAATTTCTGGACCACAAATCCCAAATTCTCTATTTCCAGAAAACTCCTGTTGCTTGATGGTAAATAAATACTACTTTTTTTTTTTTTTTGAACCCTGTTAACCATCAAGTTTGTACAAAACCATCTCACCTTAAGTTTGTCCAGTCTCAAGAAGCATTAATGATTAGAACTAGTCAAAAAACAGTGGTTGCAGACATTCTAAAACATTTGTCCTTGTAGAATGTGACTAAACCTCTGATAACAACAGCAACGTTATTTTCAAATGGCAGGTCAGTGAGAATGGAGACTCGGACAGGAATTGCTTTTTTAAGCGATCACAGCTTTGTTAATCCTTTAAAACTTCACCTACAACCTGACAGCACTGAGAACAACAGAGGCCACAGCTATTTGAGCTGTCACCACTTCCTCTTCATTCCTTGCATGTCAAGTATATTTATACGTCATCACCTTGGCTTTTGGAGTCCAAATCATGCAAGGGTGACAAAGGACTGACAAATTTCAAGGCTACAGTTTCACCAGGCATTACTTAAACGCATCAATTGTCTTTCACGTACATTTCTTTACTGAAAAAGAACAATATAACATTTAGTCTTTTGATATGATCACATCTTCCATGGAGCTGCTAAATGAAACCTTCCACAGAAAACACTGCAGCTGGAAAGAACTTTTGGGTCGTGGTTATTATAGGCAGGGTAAAGCCTGGCAAGGTTGTAAGGGGGGTCTCTTGTCTGAGAGCTGGAACTTTGCTTTAACACACCTGGCAGTGATCTGTGCAGTACAAAACATACATTTTACCTGACACCAGCAATAGATTCATATGCATGAATTAAGACAACATGTAGACAGCCGTTATGGCCAAATGACAATTCATAGTATTGTTTAATGTATACTTTCAATAAGTAGAAATCAATTTGATTATACTGTGAACTCAAATATTCCTAGCATAGTAGTATTGTATTAATATTCATAGCATAGTATTCACGCTGCTCCTATATTCAGTATTCATTTTAATAAAAATTCCTTCAGTCCAGTATTTTGTGAGAAGGCTAACAGCTACGTATACCATCAAGGCTTAACTGTTCTTAACTGTTGCTTCAAGACAGATGTGTATTTTTTTTTCCTAAGGTTTTCAAAGTTTTTTTCAGAATGATTGTTATAAGTTTAATACAGGAATTTGTACTTGAGAAAGCAGAATTTTATGCAAATATTGTAAAGAAATATACTTTAATTTAATAAATTTAAATTTATATACTGAGATTACATGAGTAACTGTCTTAGAACAGTTACAGGAAAAATCAGTATTCTTATTTTCTCTTTCTGATGTGCTGCCTGCTTCAATTCTGTGACTGCAACTGGGTTTCCAAGATAAAAATATGAGGTTATCCCCTCCTGTGAGTGTTAGAATATATTTAACTTTCTGGTCCTCTGCATTTTGTTATGAACATCAATACTTAATCAAAATATGATTATTTGTCAATAACTTCACAAATTTTGTATCTATAAATACATTTGTGTATTTACACACTGCAGCTTATAAACCTTTTAAACAAAGATTCCAAATACTTCCGAGCTCTTATTGTACAGGAGATAATCTACGTTTTCCCTAAGCAGTTCTGAGTGTCTGAGTTCTAGTATAACTCCAGAAAGCAGAAAAGAGAATTAATATTTGGAGGTCATTTGTTCAGCTCTGTTCACATGTCTCAAATTTCATCCTCAACAACTCATAGAAATTCAGAAAAATCAAGCAGAAGCACAGATAAACTACTAAACCTTTTGCCTTGCATCCTGCAACTTAGCCTAGTGTGCAAAGGCTCAGCCAGGACTCAAACCACTAAAAGCAAAGAGCACACAGACACTGCTCATTTCTTTGCGAGAGATTTGCAGCAGGAGATATCCAACTATGTTCACCTAACCCTGTTCTCATGCACCAAGCACATACTTTCAGTTGTCCCCATGGGCAAGTCTTTAATTGGCGTTAAATAACAGATTTAAGCATTGTTTTATTTCAGTGTTTTCCATGCGATTTTATATCATCACCCCTATATTCTTTCTTTCTGCTGAGCTCATGAAAATTTCACTGCATATAATGCCAATACTTCTCTCATAGCAGTCTGCAAATTTAGAGATGGAAAGATATTTGCACTGTGTGTTGTACAGTGAACAAAGGACCAACTGCTGTACTTACTGGTTTTATACCTTAACAATATTTAATATGTATTATGTCTAAAATGTTAGAACAGATTAACGGTATGAAAAAATGTCACAAGATGGTTTTAATCAAACATTACTTTCACATCCATACAGGTTGAAATCACAGTTAGCTAATACTTTTTAATGTAATGCTTCAATTAAAGTCAAAATGTTAAAGGCTCATTTAAGAAGCTCTTAGATGTCTTTGCCTGGAAAATTATTTAATCACAGAATGTAAATTACCTTTCAGATAGAAAAAAAAAAGCCTTTTTGGAGAATAATCATTTACTTCAATTGCCTCCTGAGAAGATTTTATATCCATTTTTCAAGTGAAAAAAATTTTCTGTTTAACACCCGAATGTTTGTGGCATACATGTCAATACATGTTGCAAGACACTGATGATGGTGAATGCTGTTTTGTTTTCATTTAGATGAGACCAATATGGATCAGGTACAGCCAACCTGAGCAGATTATTCATAACTATCATGCATATGGTTGTGTACTATATTAAAAACTTCTCTTTGTACTATTTCCAAGATCACCTATTCTAGTATCTCACATAACATCTTAAATAATATGTCATAAGTCTCCTGGTAGCACACAAAATGTATTCATTTTTTGTAGTACTTGCAAACCAAATTATCCCTAAGCTGTACAGTAGAGCAAACAGTTTTTAGCCCAATTTCCTAAGACTAAAAGAGACAGTGAATAAGTCTATTGCTTATTCTGAATACATTTCAAACAAACTTAGCAAAGAAATGAAAGTCTCAAAGACAAATGAAAAGTTGCGGCTACACTTGGATTGAAAGAAGTGATTTTGAGCATTCTGTTTGGAAGGAGCCAGATGGTAAATGTGCACATGTATGCTGGCACACATGTAGTTGCAGGCTAGCTATGCAGTGCTCCTAGCCTGGTGAGCATCACAGCTAGAGAAGTCAAGGTCAGCAAGTGAAGAAAAATGAGCTCAGTATGGAAAAAAGAAAAATTAAAAAAAATATTTCACAGATGCATTCTCACATCAAGCTGCAAAGCAAGAAAAGTTGAAAGAAAGAGTACGTTAGGTACTTTATTCCTTATAATTGGGTAGTTACAATGAACTGAACTTAAAGAAATACAAAATTGCTGCTAACGATATGTAAGAGACATGATATGATGGAGTCAAGTATATGGGTTCTCTCTAGGTTTTTTCATAATGTGATCTCGGGGGTGGGTTTCATTTACAGTTCTGTTGGAAAAGTTCGCTGCTTGCATTCAACATTGTCTGCTTAAACATGATCTGTGTCCTCATAAATACGGTTTGTGTGCTCTTGTATGTCATATTAGAAAAATGAACAAAGATTTCATAGTTTCCATGATTTGTTTAATGTGAACTGTTTTCTATGAATGTATGGTTCATCTATTTTTTTTTCTATAAAGGTTTTTCCTTAAGTTCTAGTTTCCATTATAGCAAAGCAAATAGCTATGCAAATTATTTTTCCTACATTTTTGATGTTTGTTCTTACATACATTTTTAGATTTTCTCCTGTAGGAAAAATTCTACAAAAAAAATTACTGTAGTATAGGTAGGAACAGCATTTGGCAATGTTCTTTTAGTTCAATTTCTCTCCATATTTAGACTTTTTGATGATTCATGTGTTTGCAGCTATGTGTGACTAATGTCAAACCTCATAAGAATTAACTTCCTCCACTGTTAAGTTAAATTCTCCTTCCTAGAGATCAGAGATACCCCATGGGTTTAAAATCTTACCCTTCCTGTAGTGAGGTTTAATCGTCACATAAAGACATGCTCTGAAGTTCTGAGCAGAGTTGCCCAGGCTGTGTAACCAATGGCAGCGAACTTGTGCTTAACATTTTGCATTCTAACACATGCTTCTCCTCTCCCTGGTGTGTGAACTACGCCACCCCAGAGCTCCTTACACTTAGTGCTACTTTCTTCTCCTCAGCAGGGAAAAAATTGTGAAAGAAACGGATAGGATTTGGTAATGACAAGCATGAGATATGAATAATCATATGGTTAAAGAGACACTTATGCTATGCCTTTGCATAATTACACAGTGCGTTGCAATGTTTCTGGACAGCTTGTTTTTCTCTAAATTGTCCAACATCAGACTTGGAACTTTTAAAAATGCCCCCAAATACACTTTTAAATAGAGTGAGACGTTTTTCATTTTCTGGACATATGTAAAGTAGGTGCACTATTATTGCAACTAATAAAATACCCAGAATTAAAAAATTCCTCTTAGGGTAGGGGCTAAGGAGGGAATTCATTGTTTCACCACAGCTGTAAAGCTCACACAGAGAATGCATCCCCTCCTCCTAGGAGGCCTCTCAAGCAGGTGAACAGCCTGTAACTGGCTGCCTGCCACTCCCCACAATAGCCCACAGTGCGGGAGGTGCTGGGGTCATGCTATTAATGGGAATGGATGTGACTAAGGCTTCCTGTGCACAAGGCTTCCCTGCTAATACAATAGACTATAAACTGCTCCAGCTGGGGCACAGTTTGCCTCAGGGCTAATCTGTCCTCTGCTGGCACTTAGATAGCTGCTATCAGACCTCTGATATGCAAAGCATTTGCTCTTCACTGCTTTCCCAGCTTCTGCTCCTTTGTACTGATGAATCCCCCTCTTTGTCCATTTTCCAATATGCTAAACACAGTGATCCTGGCTAATTAATAAGCATTCAAAACTGGGGCTGTCAAATTGCTAACACAGTATTTTGCTGAAAAAAAAATAATAAGTTTACTACTGTCTGCTTTGATAGTCAGTAACACATTAACTCCCATCTTTATTTTACAGCATTCTGTTGGAAGTGACTGCTGAGGAAAAGGCAGTGCCTGCTTATTTTAAAATCTGGAACATGCATACTGAGCATTAGGAAACTTTTACCTTCATGCAACTGAGGATGTTAGTAAATCTTAATTCTTTTCCTTCACGTGCACTGTCTTATGGTACAGATGAGTAAATCATTGCAAATTTCACAAACCGCTCTAGAGGGACAGGACACTGGGGTTCTTGAATGTTTTAATGCATTTAAAATGGTTTGGTGTTTTGCTTCATTAAGCCAACTCCCTCTAGATATGCCCTACTTATACACAAAAATGAAACAGAAAATGAAGCTGGGGGGAGGGTGTCGTTCAAGGATTCATTGTTGGAATCTGGAAGCTAAATATGTTTTGCAAGGTGGTATGAATTTCCCCTGTGATCCGTTTAGATGGGAAGGACTGCTGTCCACAGTCTAGTCAGCTGGAAACCCACCAAACACCCTTCCTCTGTGTTGCGATTCCAAGGCGAAAATCACTGCTAGGAAAATTGATTTTAGAGCCATTGACCCTCAGTGACAACAGCATACTTTGGCCCACCCAGGAAAGCAGTAAACTGCAGTCCAGCCATTCAGGCAATCTTTAGACCGGCTTTCCTATACTGCTCATCTGTCTGTGCTGTAATCCTTCCTCTCACTAAAAGAAAATGAGTGAGCTGTAGCTGAAAACTGTAACGGAAAAACTCTAAATCCATACTGCCTGACATGATGACTGATGCTGCTTCCAGTTATGATTTTCAAAGTTATAAAAAAACTATTTATTTTCTAATTAGAGGTAAAAGATTTTTTTTGTATTGTAAGCTACCAGAAAGCAGATATTGTATCTACTCAGTAGAGTGTAAAAGAAAAAGTATAGAAGAAGCAGTAATTTAACTGTTTAGTTGATTCATATGAGTAAGATTCTGACTCAAAGCAATGTGGCTCTGAAAAGAACAAAGCAGTCCTGAAAAATGACAAAGGTGACCCCTCAGAGAATAAAGACATGGACCAGATGATCTAGTAAGGCAGTCTGTACTGCCTGGTCCTGTTTTCTGAGTTGCTATACTTAGATCTTTATGAATCTGAAGAGCAGGACTAAAATATTTTGTTGATTAAATTGTCTTCAAAAAGATGCTTCAAAGGATTCTTATACTATTACTTAAACTAAATTATGGTGTAATATTAGCTGATTAAGACAAGACTTCAAACTAACTAATTTCCATCAGCTGGACATAACAGTAGTTAAAGAAATAATGACTAAATGGATAGCACCTGATGCAATTCATCATAATATAACATGGCACAAAGGAAAAAAGAACTTTTTCCAAGAGAAAAGGAAAACCTGAAGACTAATTAATTTTGCTTTCCTTTTTTTTTTTTTTCTGAATTATTCTTACATTAGTCAGTCCTTTTACTGCAGCATCTCAGCATCTTATTTGTTTTAATGCTCTTTCCGTACAGAATAAATCTGTTTTTTCAATTACGCTGTCAGTTCCTTGAGGGACAGGATGTCTGGTGTTTTACATACCATGACTGACTCAACAGTGCTCACACACAACATTCTTAGACGACAAACTAACTATGAGTGAGTAATAACAGCAATAATGGGACAAATGCTTTGAATCTAAGCTTTGTTCTCTGAACTAAATTTTAAGAATAGACAGTTAAGATGCTTCAGAAATTTTAATTTGCATGTTACAGATAAATAAGCTTTTTCCTTGAAAAAAATAAACACCCTTTTTGACTAGACATCACTGGCACAATATCTGTATGCAGATACAACCATGTATGCAGACAGAATCAGTAATATAGCTTTAAAAGCTATGCTTTTACAGTAGAAAGTTAACTAACCTTTGTTAGCACAGGCCATCCACTTCAAGTTATCGGCAAAAGCAGCTTCTCTTCCAATCAGATAGGTAAAGATACGAACCTGAAAGTACAATGAAGAAATCAAGTCAATTAAGACTGCAGTCATTTAAAACTTACACAGTAGAATTTCAGATACAGATATGCAATTTGTATGGATAGAGTTTTTTAAGAAAGTTTTACAGCCAGTAATGACTTCATGACAATATACGGCTTTTGCTCAGTGCAACATAAAGACTTGTCTTTTTGGGTGTTTTTAATATCTAATATTTAATAAAGTTAAGATTAAATGCCTGAAGAACAAATGAGAGTGAACTACAAGCATCAGAGTACAGTACAAAATTATTTGTTTGAGGCATATCTGTTTGCATTGATGAATTCAGAAAATTGCTTTGGTGTGGAGGAAGAGGCACTTAACTAGTAAATAATTCTATAAATGAAGGATCTGAAACACCAATCAAGAAAATTCCCCTCAGTTTTCATAGTTCATATGCTATTATATCTTTGTCAGCTTAGGTGTAAGTAGCCATGGGTAGCAACAGTGCTACCAAGAGATGAACTAAAAATTTTTGCCCTAAAGTTGTGCAGCTCCAAACAGAAACATCTGTACAAAGAGCCACGCAGTTGGGCTACATTCATGTGTGTGAGAAGATAAATTCAGAAACTCAAATGCATATTGTGGGTAGATCCTGTCACTCTCATAACACAGAGCATCCTTTTATGTCAGGTAATCCTTTCTGTAAAATCAAGAGCCTGTAGTATAAAAAGGTGGATCTTCATATCTTTTAAGTCATAATTGTTACCAAATTTACAAACATACAATTATTATCAAATTATCAACTTTGGACATGTTTGTTTAAAGTGAAATATCTCTGCTCCTCAAATCATGACTGGCAGCTACCCTTGCTTCTGAAAGCAGTTTTTTTCCAAAACAGCAGTCGAATACAGACACTTCAGTAAAGCTATTATAAAACAGTGCAAAAATGCATCCAAAATATTTGCCTGATACCACTTTTCTCCTCAGGTGGATATGAGTAAAGGAGCCCTTCCAATCAAGCAGATCAACCACAAATTTATCACACTGCCTGTAGTGCAAGCGTCTGTCTTATGTGTGAACACCACCTCTATACTATTTGCTTTTAACAGGACAGGATGAATTACAACAGCCTGTGCTGAGAAGCCTGCACCTCCCTCAAGGCACTACAGAGGTTGGCATTGAGCTAGAAAGCTGAGTCAGCCCTGAGGTCAAAACAGTCACAGCCCGCAAAGCATCCCTCCAGAAACATGTACAGGATAGACATTTAAGAACTAAACCTCTGCAACTCCTATCAGTCTTCTTAGACTGAATAAACTGGAATAGAGAATTTTTCTTTTTAAGATAAAATAGTTATTTAAAGTTGCTATTTAAAAAAATGAAACTATAAGAACATTCCTATTCTTATGTCATCTGAATTGTTATCTTTTTTTGTACTTCGATATATTTCTGACTTACCTATGCACTCACACAAACAACATCAGCACAAGCAGGATGTGGTGTAGCGACTAGTAAGTGTTGCTAAAAATACCTGCTCTTTATTTCTGATATATAATTTTCACTAACAAAACAATGATAGCAAACTATATGCTGGCTTTTGCAATGTGATACTCTCCACACAGCTAATGAAATATGCTGGCTGAAGTAACAAAATCCAAGATTAATGTCAAGGATTTGTCCTTTGGTTTAGATACATGCTCAGACGTAGAATTTTACATCTGAAGGATTTTTATTTTTGCTTGTTTTAAAGGGGTATCATGTTATTTTCAGTGTTAGTCTCTTGTTCTGTTATTTCTAGCACATACTTGTTTCTTCTCAAGGTGTCACAGATGTCAAGCTTGTCCAAAATAAACATAGCAAGCTATTTGGAAGGTAGTAGTCTTGAGTTCCTTTTTTTTTTTTTTTTAATTTCCATTTTTTGCATTATTACTCTCAATGCTGTATCTGACATACTGCTGTTTGAAGAACTCTGTTCTGCTCTTTCCGGGCAATGGGTCTGATCTGAAAGATTATCACTGATTCATCTTTAACTTCTATGAGTGTGCAGCTATAACTTCATATGACCTATATAACACACAGCAAAAGAGAAAATTTCTTCCAGGATGCACATGAAAAATTATACACAAGAAATATCAGATTTCACATATTAGACCTAAATCTTTGAAGATTTGTATGATATTATATCTTTCCCTGTTTTTACTGATACTCTCCCTTATGCTATTCTGTACCAATATAAAAATTCTCACAGGCTGAAAAAGAGTAAAGTTAGTACACTGCAGGTTGTCCCCTTGCAGTCTTCAATCTGGCCTGCACATTTCAGAGTAAATTAGATTTATATAATTAAGGCCATGACATCCAAAATATTATCAGTGTCAGAATAGATACTGGAAGAAATGAAAAGATTTTAAAAAATTGAGGTTATTTTGCTCTGCCCAACGCTTGCACTTAATTATGAGAGAAATAAACAGATTTTCAGTTTACAGGATGACTTCTGAGGAGGAAATCACTCTTCTGGTTGGTCAGTTTCAGTTATGTGCCCTGTTGCAAAATGCAAAAACAGTTTTCACATTCTAGTTGTGAAAAAAGCATCACTGTGTGCAAAGGCTTTTAAATACCAAGATATCTTTAGTAATAGCTTTATGTGAGAGCAACAATTGTCTCATCTTTATGGATAAGTGCTTTCACACACACACAACTGCATGCACACTTCTCATCTGAAAGTGGCAGTAGCAGAGAGTATGTATAACATCAGAATAATATCCTTCTAGAGTTATTCGTTACAAGAATAAGCTGTTCACAAATTGCCTGAAAGTAGGAAGAAAGTTATCTACTTATTATCATTAGCAAAAAATACTATGTTAAAGAAAAATTGAAGTCATCCCAAAGACCGTGGAGCAGAAAACACACACCACAAGGTCATGGGGCATATCACCCTTCTATGGCAGCTCAACTTGCTCTAGTCATGTGCTGACAGGAACTTCCTGAGGTCCAACAAAAGTATATGAAAATGTCCTGCATCTGATGTAGAAAAGCCCCATGCATTAGCACAGGTAAGAGGAACTGGATAGGAAGCAGCTCTGCAGAAGGTGAAGTACTGGGGAATAACAAGTGGGCCCTTGAGTCAAAGGATGCCAACTACAAACTGGGCTGTATTAGCAAGGTGTAAACAAGCATCATTATTCCTCTCCATTTCACTCCAAGACCATATCTGGAGTACCGACCCTGAGTTTTCAGCTCACTTACTGACATAATGAAGAAGCCAGTCTCTTCTTGAATGTAGACTAGAAGAGGACAAGAAGACAAGAGGAAAAACTCAGAACAATGGCAATTCTGATTAGCTGTAAGGAAAACCCTTTTTATCATGAGGGCAATGAAATATAAAAACCATTGCCCAGAGAAGCTGCAGAACTTGCATCCTGAGAGACAAACTCTTGAACAGCCTGATTTATCATGCCTAAAGATAATATAGAGATAATATTTTGACAACAAACTCTTATCTAGTCTTTAAAAGGTAAAAAGTACATAAATTTCAATCATGATTTACATAATTTAAAAATATATACACTAATTGTGCCATATTATTAATTAGTTCAAATCAAATAATATGCATAATCCCATCAAGAGTCTAAAGAATGAACGCTTTACTGATAGCTACAAAACCAATAATTAATTAAATGTACGTATCTTTATTCTCTAACACAAGTGAAAGGGCACAGTATGGTTTATACTCTGAAAATATAGCATGAATCACTGTCACAGTTTATCTTTCTGAAAACAATGCAAGAATACAGCCTACGATGAGACTGAATACATCTGAGAGATTTATATCTAACCATCTTCTTTAATCTAAACAGAATCAAACTACACTGTGTTCCTAATAGAAGGAGACCAGCTTTATCTGAAAGAATGAGCAATAAGCATGATTATAAGCCCAGGCAGCAACAAAATTGCATTAAGCCTGCAAATAAAATTTCAGCACATTGGTATCATAGATCATCATGAAGAGTGGACGACTTCTGCGATACTATTTCAAGGATTTTAGTGATTTTTCTGAGTGCGTTTTAAATATGTACTTTATTCACTTTATATCTACTGTTTCTCTACAAGGTATCTTAAGCATCATCAAAAATACTGCTATTTGGTTGGTATTAGCAGTAAAAATAAAAGCTACGAAGTAGTCAGCTAGCACTGAAGATAAATTCATTAAATGCTGTTATCCTTCACTGTCATAATGAGCTGTATATTAATATCTGCACTTCTCACTGCATACATCATAAAAATGATGTTTATTAGCTTTATCATAAGGTACAAAATATTTTATAAAAAGAAATCTAAGGTAAGCAATATTTGTAAAATACCATCTCTCTACTGGTCATTACTTAATAGAATGCCTTATTCACAGCGGCTTGATAAGAAAATAACCACATAAAGTAGAAAGGTATTTTAGTTAATTAAAGAAAACAACAAAAACAAAAAAATCACTGAGACATTGAAGATTTATTTGTTTGTCACTAATTTTAAAGATACATCAACAGTTTTTTATGGATATTATTTAATACTGTATTCAGGATAGTGAGAAAAATTCTCACAGTCAGCTCTTATAGCAAATGATTCTGATTATTGTACTACTTCAAAAAATCATTGATCAGTTTTTTGAATCCACCACCTGAAACATAATGTTTGTGCACCTGTAGTAGGAAGCACTCGTGAATCCTTAACCATTCAGTCTGGAATCAATTCTACAAAACAAATGCTTGCAATATCAATTTCTGTTGTCAGAGATCCCAGCAGGTAGCAATAAAGCTAGAACTGAAAGTTGCATGAATAAGCCTACAACCTTAATTTCATTTTTCAGAATGAACTTATATCTAAATATCTCTTCTACACTTATTTTAACTCTTCAAGACAGGCATAAGGTTAAATTTTATGTAACAATTCCAGATGCACAGGAATCATCCATAGTATGATAACAGTAAGCAGGGAAAAAGCAACCATGGTTTTCTGCATCTACATACACCTACAAATAAGCCAACAGTACAGAAGTATCCCATTAATTCTGCAAGATAAGTTCAAATTACTTCTACTTTATGTGGACAAGACCTGAGCAGTGATAGGCTTATATATGTTGCAAAACCAGACTCTTTGTTATAGTTGCCATAAAAACTGTTATTGCAAACAGAGTAGACAGTAAGTGCCAGATTTATTATCCAATCGTATTCACAGATGCCAGGTAAGATAAATGTTTTTAGGTAAAAGCTGTTAGGAGTGACTACTGGATTCTCTTATTTGTGTTTCTGAAGTTACTGAAGGAAGAGCGTGTCAGAGAAGTTCTGCTCTGAAAAATAATTCCATGAAATTTTGTTCAAATAATCCAGATGTAACAATGATACTGTATAGTCTACTGATAAATATATACAGTAGAGATATCAGACTGAAATCTCTTTAACTTATAATGGATGAGTAAGGACAAAGCGTCTCTCCTTCTGTGGTTTTGTACTGAACTTTGCAGAAAGTAAAACAATGGAAACTATGAGCTTTAGAATGTATATATACTATATACACGTATAAGATGATATACACACATAGAAGATGATACTCTTATTTCAGTATCTTCTGGTACAATACAATACTAAAAAATTGTTATGGATACAAACACTGTTTTAATCAAGACTGACTGAAAAAAGTCATATAAAGAAAATAAGAAAAACACTTCAATATCCAAGAGCTTTGACTGAATAAAGTAACCTTTTTCATCCAAGAAGACATCTTCATTGGATGGATATGAAGTACCTCTCTGGGAAAAAGCCCATGACAGAAGGACAAACTTTCAGTTCTGGAAAATTTGAAAATCTTCATAAGATGTTTAAGAGAAATACCTGAATCAAAGTACTTTCAACTTCTGAACTTCAAAATATTAAATGGACCATCTCAAAGCTTAACTATCAGTTGTGAAGAAAGTAAATTTTTTCAGACAAAAACACTGATTTTGTATTGTTATATCCTATCTACAAAACTGAAAATTGAAAATGGTAGCGGATCCACTGAATGAAAAGCAAAGCTTATTCCAAAAGAAAAAATATCATTTTGGGTCTTGAAGGAACTGGCTAACATGATTGTCAAGAAACTCTTCATTATATTTGAAAAGTCATGGCTGTAAGGTAAATTCTACAGTGATGGGAAAAAGGGAAACATCATTCCCATTTTTAAGAAAAGAAGAAAGGTAAACATGGGGAACTACAGACCAGTGAGCCTCATCTCTTGCCTGGGAAGATAATGGAGCAGACCCTCCTGGAAGCCATGTTAAGGTACATACAAGACAAGGAGGTGATCCAAGACAACCAGCATAGTGTCACCAAGGGCTGATCGTGGCTGAGAAATCCGGTGGCTTTCTATGATGCAGTGACAGCATCAGTGGACAAAGGAAAGGCAACTGATGTTGTCTATCTGGACCTACGCAAGGCCTTTGACATGGTCCAACATTATATCCTTATCTCTAAGTTGAAGACATATGAATTTGAATGCTCTACTATCCAGTGGATAAAGAACTGGTTGTACGAGAACTGTGTCCAGGCCGGAAGCCTCCAAAAAAAAGAAAGACATGGAACTGGACAGACATGGACTTTCGACTTTCTCGATTCATATTTTTCTTTTTTTTTTTTTTTTAAAAGCAAAATTAAAGGGCAAATAAAAAAAAAAAATTGAGATTGATGCATTTCAATTATCTTTAAAAAGCAATTGTAGTAATCTTCCATATATTACCTTCTTATTATGTCACAGACATAGCAACTTTCTGACTCAGAAGGCTCACTTCTGGGAAAGAGTACTCCATTCTAGTACTATTCTTACTAAAAGATTGCTGCATAAGCTCAAATGATTCTGAACCATAGAATTATATTCCTATTAAGAAACAGACCAATTCCAACAGTGCATTTTATGACAGTCAGCTTCTATGCGCAACACCACAGATTCTGGTCCAAACCACTAACTTACACTGAGCTACAGAGAAGCAGCACAACATATCAACAGTTGTCACAAATTACACTGGCAACTACCCCCATGACACAACAGAACATTACAAGATTGAACTGCAAAGCTCAGTAGTTCAGCAGACAAAATTGAGCACCAATCTCAGAAAGAGAAAAATACTTAAATTAATAGTAAACATCTAACTGTATAAGTTACCATTATTTTTTATCTATTTTTTTTTCTGGTTTTCAGTATGTTTTACACCCTTTCTGCCTTAGGCATTGATCATGGTTTGGATTACATGGATGGTTTGCACTCTATTTTTTGATGTATCTATGAGAAACATCATTTTGAAAAATAAGACAATACTGTGAATAAGTTTCTTGCTTATAAAATATTCTGAAGTTTCAACCTTTATACTTCAGACAGATAGATTATATAATAATCTCAGAGATGCATACACTCACGCATTAGTAAGGAAAACAAAGAATGACAATTTAAGTGACAGCTATTTCAGTTCTAACCACTTGGTCTGAAATACCCACTTAACAGTTTCATACATTATGAATAGACTAGTCTGCAGTCCATGAACTGTCCTCAC
Organism: Lagopus muta; assembly: GCF_023343835.1. Taxonomy (NCBI): domain Eukaryota; kingdom Metazoa; phylum Chordata; class Aves; order Galliformes; family Phasianidae; genus Lagopus; species Lagopus muta. The sequence continues at coordinate 7,510,098 of NC_064443.1, read as the reverse complement.
CTCAGAAACATCATTTGACTAGCAGCACAGAGAACAGAAGTCTTCTGTCTGTGTTGAGAAAAGTTGATCTGCAAAATTCTACATGCTTGAACTGTGAAGTTGTATCTTCATGCCAAACAAGATGAAAAATAGTCTTTCCAGAGACTTAAAATACGATGTGAGAGGAGAAATGGGACTTCTGCTTGCAGATAACAGTGGAGACATGTTTGCAGCTGCAAACTACTTCATGGACACCTTCAGAGAAACAGCCTTTCCTTTCCAGCTTAGCAAGAAACAGCAATAGCCTTGTAGCAAGAGCTATGAAATTTAAGTCATATGCAGGATATAACTATGAAAACTTGCACTTTATCTACATAAGTTACGGTGGTCCAGGAATCCTCCAGGTAGCCTCTCTGTAAATCACAAAATGAATTGATTTGGAAGAACTGTGAGACTGAATGATTACCAGAACTCCTAGAAAGCTTTACCATAAAGAACTGGCTTGTCATGGGAACTCTTCAGTTCTGCAGGTGAGAGCAGTCTGGGTTATTTCTCCAGGCAATTCATGCTCTGACCACATCACCTGATAGGCACTATTTCTGTATTTGAAAGTGTTGATTAACCACTTGATTGGAGAATCTGGGCAACTGTCATGGTTTTATGATTTTTGGTCATCAGTATTCCACACCATAACATCATGTAATGCACTGGGGGGTGGGGTTCGATATCTGCCGAATGTTCATCCGATGGAGAAGAACTACATTTCCCCAGGAGGCTTTGCGGTCAGCAAGGAGATATAACTCCGTGCAAGGTCACCTGATCCTTCTTCTTCACCTGCTCTTCGCTGTCTGCACTTCGCCATCTGCACTTCGCTGTCTATTCTTCTTCAGTCACTCAACTGGACTGCACTTCTCACCCCAGCATTGTGGTGAGGTCTATCTACCATCCAGACAGACTCTCTCTCTCTCTCTCATTGTATTTTTTTGCTAATACTATATTATACTATACTATATACTATATTATATCGATCCCGCTGCCTCGATGCCCGCATTCTCCACCAAAGAATGTCAACGGTTTACGGGCTGGTTCGGCCCAGTTCCGTGACCAGCAGGGCGGAGGGATCTGCAGATCCGCACCTCCAGGAAAGGGGAAACAGGGGACCCCAAAAATACTTGAAAACAACAGCAATAATCTGAGGTGGAACAAATGATTTACTAAATATAGTATTAGCAAAAAAATACAATGAGAGAGAGAGTCTGTCTAGATGGTAGATAGCCTTAAACTGAAAAGAAAAAGATCCACTTTGAAATTTTCAAGTGCACTCCTTCCAGGCAGATCTATTTTTCTCTTCATAATAATTGCTCTGGGGAGGTTGTCTATTCTTTAGAAAGCTTACCAAGTATTAAGTAAGCAGAAAAACTGAAACAAAAATAAGCAGAAGTTAACTTTACAACGTGTATTTCTGTGGCAGAATTAACAGTTATATCTTTATTTGCCAGGGCTAACTTTTGATTCTGTTCTTCTGTAATTTCAGTTTTATGCTATGAATTACTTGTCTCTTTGTAACCAGTTCCTCTTACTGTTGATCAGGAATTTTTCACACACATTTCTTCTTATGCTTGGCTGTAGTTAAAGTGTTCTTAAAAATTAGTTACACAGCATAAAATCAAGCTTTTCGTCCTTTAGATGATCAGAACTGGCTTCTCTTTCTTAGGGTCCTGCTGTTTTATAATTTCTGACCTTTTTTAAGTTTACATTCCCAAAGTAGCCTAAACTTACTTTCAATTTAGAAAGAACTTGAGGTTTTATTTGTGCTCTTGCTGCTTTTCTCCCATAATTGCATAGTCCCATCCTCCTGCTCCTCTGACAGTCCTTTAATGCAGCTCTACCTCAGAAGACATCAAGGGGAAAAAGGGAAAATGCATGATGCAGTAGGTTTGCCTTTAAGAAACAATCTAAATACAGTCAAAGATTTTTGGGAGTCACACTAGATCTACTCATAAAGATCACTAACATAGGCATTTAAATGAAAGGAAGAAAATCTGAACAGGCCATGACTTTGCACAAGGAACTTTTTCAAATTTGAAAAGGAAAAAAAATGATGAGTTTGTAAAACATAAAATTTTGAGATTCAGGATAACATATGATTTTAGTCCACAAAGGCATACACATACACCTATCCCAAAATAATACCATATTCCAAGTCTGCACTCCAGTATACCTTTTTGCAAAGAACATCACATGTAGGTCAATGAACAGGAATGGGAAAAGAGCAGAAAAAAATTACTCTAGAGTGATTCCGTCAAGAAATATTATCTTTGTCTGCCTTTGCTGAGTTTTATTCATTTTTTCTATTGTGAAGTGGTGAAAATAGGAGTAAAGGAAGTACTTGCACTGATAGTCCAATGGGAAACTCTAAGGGAGCGTTTCAAATAAGCAAATAAAATTATACTGAAGAGGGCCACAAAGCCCACAGCACTGCTCCATTATCTCCTACCCTGTTAGAGAACCCTGTAAGGTACTGAAGGCTCAACTGATACCACACAGTGAGAAGAAGCCATGAAATTAAAACCATTGCCTCATTAGGCCAAATCTTTAGAAGTAACTTAGTAAAAGGTTCTTTATCTCCTTCAGTATTTCAAATATCTTTTTTGAAAAAATTTATATTTACACATTTCCTCATATCTTCTGTTTCCTGTATTTGCATGCTGTATCCAATTTTATAACAGTGTCTTCTATTATAATGATGTCCTAAACACTCTGCATTGTACCCTAAGTAGCCATTGAACAGAAAGAGAAAAAAAATCTCCCCATCCCCCACCCCAAATTAATCGGCCTATTTAGCTGGAAAATAAGATTCCGTAAGCAAAAACAGTAACAAAGACAAACATTTAATCTGTCTGGGGATCTTCAAGCAGCTGAGCCCTGTTTTCCCAAACATCTGCCTCCCCAGCAGCTATTTGTATAGACCTACCTCAGAAATTACGTGCAAGAAAAAAGGAAATTGATGCTGCAGTTAATCCCCTGTGGTCAGGGAACAAGATTACTATGTTATATTCACCTGCGAGAATCATATCTACCCACCCTCTATGTCCGGAATTGTTGAGGGTCAGTTTTAGAAAATTCAAACAAGATACAGGACACAGCGTGGTGAGGTTTCTTTAGTTTGTTTTCTTTCTTATAAACTAAACGAAGACAAAAAAACTTCACAGAAACGGAAAATCTACAAAGCTACCAAGACTTCTAGCAGAGGTAAAATATTTACATCCTTTGCAGATTTATAGAAAATTAAAAGGCAACTCAAGATTAATAAAGAATAATTTCACACTGTAGAAATTTCCCCAATAAAACAGAGATAGTGTTAGAAGAGAAATATGGGATTTTGCTATTTTCACTGCACATGGATAGATCAGGTGATTACAAAGTGTTCTTTCTAATTAGCACAAGATTTATTGCTTCCCTCAAGGAGTTTAATACTTGGCAGTTTTGAAAGGGACAAAATGTCTTAAGCCTCTTATGGGACAGAAGTTCTAGCTGCATTATACTACTGAAGTATTGGTCACAGAGAACTGGGCAAGACCAGTTCCCTCACAGGCAGATGAGGATTGAACAGCTCAGCAGCAAGGGCTGATATTGCTGATGAATTTTATGTAGAGAGTTGGCAGAGCAAATAGTTTGCATTAAATAAGCAGTTAAGATTTGGAATTTAACAGCAAAACACAAAATAGGCCTTGAATATATTAAATCCTTCTTAGAAGTTTAACAGTTAAAATAACAGCAAATTTCCAGATTTTGGGAACATTAATCTTTGGGACTAAAACAACAACTGGAAAATTTCAACTCAAAGACTGCTTTATAAAAGGTTCTTATTATTTGAAAAAAAAGGAGATTACCAACAACCAATTTCTCACCTTCACTATAGCTTTAATTCTTAACAAAAGCTCTAATACTTCTCTTACCTTTGCAAATCACTTTAAAACAAACGGCTTACATGTCATGTTAGATATATCTATAGAATGCCAATAAAATCTTCATAGAGCATCTCCAAATGTAGTGTGTTTACCACACAGTTTTACTGAAGATATAGCTGGTTTGGATTTTTTTGTTGCCGTTTGTTTTTTTTTTTTAATATCTTTCCACAGGTAAAGACAGCCATAGTATGAGAGAGCAACTATATGGGATATAGAGGGATAGGAAAGTTTTAACTCACACATTTATAACTTCAAAAAATTACATGATAAGGGTTTTCTATTATTATAATGTTACCATTTCAAAGTTAAATGTGGTGTTATTTATAGGAGGTAGGAATAAGCTCTGTGCTCTCATCTCAGAAGCTAAAGAAATCTTTGTTTCCAGTCCTGATATGTGAGATTCCATGTCATTACAGTTAACAGCCAAGCTTAGATGATCTACTAGCAGCTAATTTAGCTATCCCTTAATGAATTATATATTTTCATTCTTCAATGTGTAAGTGAATTTGGTAAAATCTAGAACAACAGTTGTTTTACTAAAACACAAAATAACAGCCTAAACAAATTAATTTGTCTGAATGGAGAGAATGAGAAGAGATTAGGGCAGAAACCATGACGTAACTAACTTTCTTGGATGTAGCTGAAGCTTCTTTGGAAAAAACAGGCTCATACAATTTCTGCTAGTATACCATTTAGCTTTCTTGTATATCATTTATTTTGGACGAGTCCATGAGAGAAGATCAAAATCAGACTAAATTCTAAGTAACCAAATACTGCCAACTACTCCACTTCTGTTATTATATAGTTACAGGATGAAGCACTGAACAATGGCAACTCATTTACCATGTACTTCACTGTGCGTGGCGCAGACGCAGATTACAGGATGACATAATGGATAAAATGCCGGCCTTTCACCCTTGGGATTCTGTCCAGTCTACACTCCTATCAGATAATGGGTTTGGCAATCTCCACTAGTCTCTTTTGGACACTAATCCCCATTACAGAATCTCTATAATTCATCATATAATTTAATACACCTGGCAACCTTACCACCAATTCATTCTTTTGCTACGTAATAGCCCAAAGTGAAGTCAAGGGTGGTTAATGCTCTGACAACTGGCTATTATCTCCCGTAACAGCTGATTTTAACTGGATTATTGCATTCATAAACCATCTCATAAAAATTGACAACTGAGAAACCAGTGTAACAAAATAAGGTGATGTTTAGAAGTTTTATCACAGATTTTCTACCAATCTGTAATGGAGTTTCTAGCATCCAAAAAATGCTGGAGAGGAAATTTGAGATTAAAACTACAGATTATGAGCCAAGAATCTGAGACTGAATAAGCTTACAGCTAGAAGAGTTTGACTATTTTGAGGTTACAGATGCTCTTTTTTTGTCGTTGTTGTTAAATAAACAGTACATTTCATCTTTATTTTGTCTCAATTACTAAATCATCTCTTTATCAGCATCCTTCCCCTTTCATGTTGAAGTATTTTAGATCCACAGCCTTGTTCATTCATGAAGAAGGATCTTCACTGCTATCAGGAGCAATTGCTGGGGATATAAGGGAGCTGTACTCAGTTCATGGAAATCAGTTCACTGAAACTATGGGATTGGCTAGAAAGGAGAAGAGCCACTGTGACTCCAGTATGATTACAATAGCATTAACATATGAGCAGACACATAATAGTACCAAAGTACTCATAGCCAAAATAAATTAATAAGCACAATTCTCACTGGAAATAAAATCTGTTCTATACATGTGTAAGAAGTCTTTAAAACCCCCACCAACTAAAATATAATAACACAACGGTTGTCTGACAACTAAGTTCTATCACATAAGGCATAATGATTTGGAAGACTTGAAACTGTGAGAAGATAATTGGAAAGGTCATCACAAACAAGGTCCTCCTATGCTTTCTGACAGGACCGCAGCACAGATACTTGTGCTATACCATTTGATATAGCATGATAGCAGCAGAAGTCAAAAACTACCTATTTAATTTAAAAAAACATTGTACTGATTTTCTTTCTTCTTTTTTGTGATAACCATAGCCAATACTGCTCTGATCAAAAGGCATTACCAAGAATGTCCTGTTGAATAAACTATCATCTATTTTCACAGAAGTTCTACAGAACTGTGTTGAAGTGAGCTTCTGTATTTCATGAGTCAGAATATGTCTATCTGTCTTCTTTCAAGGCATACATAACTTGAGCAAGCACTCCTTCACAACGTGTAGATGCAAATCACTGCATGGGCTCTGAGCTAAACATTTTAGTATAAGCTAGTTTGGTGCTGAGCTCCAATTTCAAAGTCCATGTTTGGTTCTGCACAACAGAATTTCACATGCTTTATACTACCTTCAGCGGAAAAAGGCTCAAATACTAGCAATCCAACCAGCAATGGGGAGTTTTGTAATCTAGCATAGAAAACTGAACTCCACTTACAGAACATTACAAATTATGAAAATTACAAGCACAGTAGTATAAACTTGAAGGCTTTGTTTACAGGAACAGCAAAAATTAAGAATTACTCATGGAATTCTAGGATTATTTTACTAATTCACTGAAACAAAAAACAAACAAACAAAAAAAATCAACAAAAGTTCCAAATGCAGATACTGTTCTGATAGAAAAACAGACTGACTGTTTGGCAAATTCAAGTAGGAATGTGTGCTTATTGTTGAACCTCCTGGGTAATCAGAAACTTCTGTAACAAGAAACTCTCTGATTTCTGAAAGAATTTCCTTCTGAAATTTCTGAGTTGGTGAATGAAGAAATAAATGAGATTTTAGATAAAAACTGTATGTTATGCTGAAATACGTTTTGTTCTTTAGACATTCACATTCTTTACATATGCACATTCACCATGAATTGTTTGAACTGCAGCATTATAGCAAAGACATTAAATAGACATCTTGCTCCTCTGACATTTCAACCAACTGAAGGCAATTGCTGTTCTTACTATCATAATACACCAGTCAGTATTAAAATTACTGTACTACTTTTATCTTAGATTAAAAATTAAATTTAGCTCTCCTTCATCGTTTTTTGTAGCCCTACAGCATTCCTGCGTTCTTGCAGTTAAAGTCAAGTCAAACTAAATATTTAATACACTATTCTAATTAGCTACAAACTATTACCTGATTTAAGTCTGTAAATGAATGTGAAAAGACTCTGGAGGCCTAAAGTTAACCTTCATCCACTTTAGTTATATGAGAGAAATTACAGGCTCTAATTAGACTCTTCAAACTGCAAAGAAATAGAATTTTCATAACCAGCTTATTAAAAAATGAAGGCCCCCTTGGGACAGGGCAAATTGCTTCTACCCTGATCCGCTTATCCTTGTACAACACCATACAGAAGACTCGTGTTGTCTGACTTACACAGCTCATATTTCTCCCAAATTAATGAGCACTCAAATTATTCCAGCTGCCCCCTTGGCACAGAGAAAAATTGAAAATCCATGGCTGCCAAGTGACGTGTATAACCCAGCTGCTAAATAAAATGTGCTTAAGGGGACACAGCTGTTGAGGTGCCTATTTACATTAAAATAAGTCCATGGATACAGAACAAATGCCTAAAGACAGCAAACAGTTTATAATACTTTATTTAACCCTTTCATTAGACCAGGTCACAAAAATTTGCAGTTGTTCTGGATGTAAAAGTGTGGCCTTTTCACCTTTTGATTTATTTTTCCTTATTTGTCTAATCTTGGAAAGTTTTTAATTTTCTTTTGCAGAACTGGTAAATTCAGAGGAATCACATTAAACACTGCAATTCATGTCTCAGAAAGGGCAGCTGATTTGTCAGGACTTTACTATGGGAAAAATACAAACAAAAATTTTTGCTTTGTTTCCTGCTCTCCAAATGTGAGCAGTGATGACAAGCATTATCTTCCAGACAGCAGAACTTGTGAAAATGATACTTTGCTGTTGTTTAACAGAGAAACTTGTAGAGCGAAAACAACAGAAAACTATTACATTTCTGTGCCTTAACATACAGAGCATGCAAACTCACTTCTGCATTAAATTGAAAATATTAGGTAATATTAGCTTAATGCTATTTAGTATAGGATTGTTTCCATAGAGTTGACTGCCTTCCAAAAAAAAAAAAAAAAAAAAAAAAAAAAAAAAAAAAAAAAAAAAACACCATGATGCTGGCTTTCATAGACCACATTCTTGAAATGTTTTATAAAATGTTATTGTAATCCAACTGACCTGAAAATTACTGTGTTTGTTGCAGAGCCATTGAAATAACTGGGACCTGGAAAAGGTTTGAGTAGTCAATGGTTTATTTATTTTAACCTCGCTCACAACTAAGCTTTCTGGTCAGTCACTTGACACAAGTATTTTTAACAAAGGGATTAGGAGCTGAGATCATATTTGGAAGAAGGTAACAGATAAATTAGATGTGTTCAAATCAATAAAGCCTGACAAAATTTCCCATACAGTATTCAAGGATCTAATCAAACCAATCTTTAAACCATTAGTGATTTTTTTTCCCCAAGATTTGCTTGGCCCTTCAGGACTAGAAAAGGACTAAAAAGACATCCAAAAGCAAGAAAAAACTGTACAACTATTTCCTAGATTTTACTACATAGAAAGACACTATTAAAAGTGATTCAACAAACAGTTCAAAAGCATGTACAACAAAATAAGATGGAAAGAAATTGCCAGCATCAACCCAAGAGCCATTCTGTCAAGCCAATCTCATTTCCTTTTATGACAAGTATCCTCCAAGCACACTATAGTGCAAAAGAGAGATACTCCTTTGTCAAATTCTGTGAGTATTTTTCAGAGAAGCATGCTCATCACCACCAATCTGTGACACATGGGCAGCATAACATCCATCAGAGCTTTCAGTATTGTTCATTTCCGTAGTAAAACAGAAACATTTAATTGGGACTGACAGAAAAACAAGCCTCAGCATGTTATCTGCTCAGGGATATTGTGAATCTGTAAGAATTACTAGCCTAATGAAATCAACATAAGGTGAATACACGTTTCAGGCAGCTGTGCTCTCAAATTAGGTATATGAAGATTATGAAGATATTATGAATATTATTAAGAGAGTTTCTAGAGGGGAGGGAATGATCCGGCACAGATTGAACACAAGGTAAGAATTCAATTCAGCAATTAAATGACTGTCCGGAGAGGACACAGAAATTTAGCAGATGATGCAAAGCTGAAAGGTGTTCTAAGCACATTGCAGTGCAGAAGTCAAAAGAACATTTTTGTGAAAGACATAGTCTGTAATAAATGGGACTAAATCTACCTCAAATAAGTACATAATTAAGATGGAAATCTTTAATGTATTGACAAAAGTTGAGAAAATTGCTAGTGGAGCACCAGATAAACTTTTAGATTTTAGGAAGTGCCACAAATGCATTATGGATCAAAATGAAGTTACTGAAATAGAAACAAGTATCAATCATTATGTGTCTGCAAGAATCAGCAATATGAACTTGACATCAATGCAAGACAAAGAGCGTTATTCAGCTCTAACTATGAAACAGAAAAATTAAAAAAAAACAACAAACTTTAGCTAGACTATGTAGTAGAGTGCTGAGCTTGAGGCTGATAGAAAGGTCTTTGATAAAGCTGGAATGCTGCATATCCAGAATATTCTTTTTTTTTAATTCTCATTAGCTATCAAGGTTAATCTCAGCTCTATAAAGCAGAATGCTATCCAATGTTAGAGCATATAGCAGACAAGCCTATGTACATTATAACATATTGGTCATAATAAAATATTAAAAACAACAAAAAAAAATTCCTTTCATTTTAGTTAATTCTTTACTGACTGCATCCTGAATCAGTCATTCAGTGACTTTACCTGTGACTGATACCAGGTACTATGGTTACCAAGCTACAGATATCTGTCTTCATACTAACTCTGTTACAATATTGACGAAACATCAGGTTTTTTATCTGTCAATTCGCATTCACTCATGTTTCAACACTTGATTAATATCAATGACAGCAGTTGAAGTGTTTGGAAGTAACTACTATGATTGCATATTTTAAACCTGGTACTAGAAAGAATGAAGAATGAGGAGCAGAACTCCTTTGGACACTAAATGAAAACAGCTCAGGGAAGTTCATCCTTTGATTTCACAGTGAGCCTAGGTTTTTTTTTAAACATGACTCACAAACTATGCTCTAAGTTCTGTACTTAATTATAACAAACATGCTTGTTTGCTCTCTCCTTTTTTCACTGCTGGTTTTGCATTGTCCAAATCATATAAAAGCATGCAGTGATGTCACCATATGTATCATGGACAAGAAAAACAGATGAATACTTTATAAACACACTTCGCTCCTAGAACATGTAGTCTAAATAAAGGGCTTCCTCCTCTTTTTAGAGGAACTGGGTTTAAAAAAAAACAAAAACTGAGCATCAGCAGGCTTACATTTGACATCAAGAAATACAGGAAAGCACAGTTAGCAGTGAAAAGTGGAGAACTCCAAAGTCAGGAGAAAAGAATAACTCATTTTCCTTGAGGACTTTTGACACTAAGCAACTCATTTCTTTGAAAAGTTTCTAATACTACATCAGTGCGTGCTTTTTTCTTTTTTCCTAGTGGCAATCTTTCTCAGGAAATAGTTGAATCAATTCAAAGAACACCTTTTATGACTATTTGTTGCCTTTCCCACTACCATCAATTAACAGATTCAAAATGAGAGCAATAAATCAGAACTCTGTGATATTTTTAGTATGTTGCACTGTTTTAAATATCTAGAAAACCTTCAGGATGTTTTGAATACGGCTGCTTGGTGCTACCTTTGGGGCCCAATCACAAAGATGTTTTACAAGTAGAATCATAATGGCATGTACAAGTGAAAATATTATCAGAAAGCCACTATCCCTTCAGCACATAATGACAGACACCACAAAGAAGTAATAATAAATGTATCTTAGGGGTGATTTGACAACACAGCAAAAGATTAAAAAATCTTCCCAAATTCAGGTTTGTATTTAAGGAGGATCAGACAGAAAAACATGGTATTCACACAAGCTCTGGCTCCCCTGTATGGCATTACACTGCAGGAGACAGCATCTTCTTTACCACAGTGCAGAACGGAAGTAAAAGATTAAGACTTCTTAGGAAACGATAAATTCACATGCCCTGAATGTTAATATCAATTCTACATGGCAGGGTAGCATCAGCAGCTGATAAAGGAAGGACTACTGAATTTCAATTAAGCTTCCAGCATGTGAAATGTAAACCCAGGCATCTAATATCTTTCATGATTTCCTTAATTAAGTTATTTTCAGCTGATCATTGCAAATGAGCTAGAATAAACCACCCGCAATCCTGTTGTCTCCAGAGGAATCATGAGTGCCCTTCTGGTGAGACGGATGTCGGGAGATCACAAATTTGTCCCTGTAATCAATTATCTTCAGTTTAGTATAAAATATGCAGTAAGCTTATTTTCTTAGTATCTCTGCAATCATAGAAAAAAGATGCTTCCGAAATAAGAAAATAAATTGAACAGAAAAATAAAAGGTTATTGCAGTAAAAAGTTTAAGACAGAAGAATATGAAGTATGTATTCTCATTGTAAAGTAGAAGTGTGAATAAAAAAAATATTTGAAAGAAAATTGAAATAGCTTTAAAGAAACGAGTAGTTTAAAATAGAGGGAAGGCAGCATTTCTGAGAACTACAAAGGGAATAGTTTTCTTAGCAGAATAAACAGGAGTTTTCAGAAAAGAGTGAGTAACAAACCAACAAACTATGTTGAAGACTAGCTGCGTGAAATAGAATAAATACCTTTTACGCAATATCAGGTAACAGAGGGAAGAAACACTCAATGAAGAGACAAGAGAAACTAATGATACCATAAAGACACAAGCCCACTGCACCTTATGTTCTAGCAAAAAGAAACACATGGCTGTACTGAAAAAGGAGAGCAAGAAGACAGCAGAGCACACAAAAAAATACAGAAGAGGTATGGGGAAAAAATGTGTGCATATGTGAGCATGAGTAAAATTTGCTCTAAAAAATATGCCTTCGGAAATGGAAATCTAATGTCCAACAAATTAAGACAGATTTTACTCAGCCTTTTAATGGAGACAGTCAAAAAAGAAAAGGCTGTTATTCAATCAAAAGGTAGAAGAAGGTTAATTAAGTCAGACAACATTTGACACATGGAATTAAATCCTTGCTCAGCTGAGCCTGAGGGTCTGGCAGTCCCATGGGTGCTGCAGTAGGGACAGCTGTCACAGAGCAAGGGTACAGTCCCCAGGGCTGATTCCTTGCGCTCTATGTCTGACGGGGGGAAGACGAAATGCAGGTGGGTACCAGAGAAGGAACACTGGCCAGCTGGGGGCGATGAAACTCCAGGAATTCTGGCAGATGACAGAAGGAATTTGTGGCTTCACTAAGCTAACTTGCCCACCTGTCCATTACTTCCTTCCTGTCTTGTGTCCAGCTCAACAGCCCTTTAGTTCTAGAAAATTCATTTCCATTTAATCAAAGTGGAAAAAAATCTACTTGAAGATTACACACAGCAATAAAATTTTATATTTTGAAAACTACATACAGGAGGTCCACCGTTCTGAAACAAAATGAATGGGATTCAGATTCTGAATAATAAAAGAGAATAACTATAACTTCCAATTCACAGTACATTCATCCTAAAGAAATGGCACAAAACCACCTCAGTTTCTGGTTGTCAACTCTGCCACTTCAGATTTCATTCTTAGATCAATCCAATGGCCCCACAGACATGGTTTTGAATGGACATGAAGCCAGCCTATTTAAGCAGCACCTACTGCAAACACAGGCACCACACAAGTATGCAAGCACTTTCCACAGCACCTTTTTCCTGAAAAGCTCTTCATGAGCTTTCACTCCCAGCTGCTTTTTCCTACAGCATTTCTGTTCCTGTCTCTGAACTTCATCTCGCAATGATGTTCATTTGGTCTTCACTGCCAAATATAACTTTTTTTTTTTTTAATTGGGGAAGTTTTTTGGCATTATGCAATTTCCCATAGGAGCATACTTCCTTAAGTATAATCTCACTGTATGTAGAGTGATAAATTGTACCAGGGTTTTTCTTTAAAGTATCATCAGAAGTAGTTAGCATATATAACTGTAAAATGCAATTCAATGTATTTCTTAAATAATTAACTGCTCAAAAGGTCTCTGACTGTCCAGAAAATGTTTATACCTCAGATGTGAGGACCTGCACTATCATGTGGAGTGCTCTTTCTTTTGTTTTCCCTTCTTTTGCATAACAATTTATTATGAGAGTTTATGAGAAGATCTGGTCTACAGTGATCTCAGTCTTTGTTCATCCAGACAGTGCTATTGATGGCCTGGGCCACTGTCAGAGGGAGATTAGGATAAGGCTGACAATTAGCTGGCTGATGTTGAATCAGGAGAAATCTCAAACGATGCCAGTATACCTAAGGAAGTGAGCTATTATAGTGAAAATGATATCTTTCCTTTTTATACAGCCTGTATTCACTACCATTTGTTATGCACATTACCAACACAAGCGCTGCACAAAGTGCCCCAGCTGCTCTGGAACCAGCAGCTGAGCCCAGAAAAGCTTTGGGCAATGAATCAAATAATTGCAATCTCTTATTTTATGTCATTCTTTCTATGATCACTTTTTTTTTCCCTAAATGTAAAAATAAGGTGACATATTCCACAAAAATATATATATATTTTGGTTCAATTTAGAAATATAAGCCAGTACAGATATAATTCCTACATTACCCTTATCATGAAGGTTGAATCTATCAAAAAATAATTTGAACAATATTTCACCTACATTGCTCTCCTAAAACTATTGAAAGCTGCCTTGCCTTTAATTTAAAACAGGATGGCACTGAAGTATTTTCTATTAGAAACACTTTGTTTGGGAACAGACTCCATCACACTGAAACTGTCCAGAAGCACTGATCTTCATAAAAATATTGTACAAGAACTGTCTTTGTGGAGACTCGGAACAAGTGAAGTTCTTCAACAAACCCATGTAGACGACAAAAGAGTTTTTCTGCTGTAATATTGGCATAGCTATTTTGTGCAAAGTTGCCCAAGGCATTTTACTATTATCTATATAATAAAAAGGCAAGACTGACTTTACAGAAGGCCCAATAATTGGATAGGTAAATTCATTAACATTTTGCCTCAGGACACACTGGTTTAGCTTTCAGTCACTCAGGAAACTGTGGCTTCCACCCAGACATTAGAGAATAATGCAAGGATCTGGCATTCAAAGACCTGAAATCCATTCCTTTCTGTGATGGTAACATACAGAAAATATGTCCATAGTGCCTGCTCACTGTCTCACTTGCAGTCTAACTGCAGTAACTGAAGAGCAAATTTTCCAGTTTAAGACTCTTTTCTTATGCATACACAAAGTGATTAACACATAGGAAAAATACTAACAGGAATGAACTAGAGTTTACGAGTCTGTACTGTGTGACCATCACAACAAGATGTTACTACTAAAACATACACCAGTTGGATATTACAGCAGAAGGATGCATTACAAGAAACGCTTGGTGTCATTTCTGGCTTACCTCATGTCATTATTGCCCTGCTTTCATGCACACTAGATATATCCAAACTAATAACTATCTAAGTTTGTAAATAACAGTCTTCTTTTTTCTTTTAATTCTTCATAAGAACAAAATTTTACTTGAAGGAATTCCATTAAATTACAATAGCCAAAAGATAAAAGCACTTCAGAGTTTGAAGTTTAGACTGATCACATCTGGATGAGTCTAGAAAAAAAAACATTCTCTTTTAATACTTTGCCAGGTATTCTATACAAACAGTCATGGATTCCATTCACTTATTGATGCTTGCTACAGCACCAATCAGTAATTTATTTTTAAAATTTGATTTTCATTTAATTTAATAGAGTTTCCTTAAGTTTTAAGATAGCTAACAAAGCAGTTGAGCTTGCTGTCTGTTTGTAGGTAACTTTGATATTTTTAAAAGGAACTTCTTAGTTCATTTCATTTTTCTCACAGTCTTCAGCCTTCATTTATTTCTAGAATCTCATAGCAGACCTTGGATCCTGTCCGATTCATTCTAAATAATCTACTAAATCTAATTTTACCAACAAAGAAGGACTGTTAAAATTGATATACTTCTTTATCTAGTGCTGCTTTTATCTGGACAGGCCATTTGCCTCATCTATATTTTTGCACTAGCTCTGTTCCTTCACTTATTGAGACCTCTTATTCATAAACAATCATCTCATCAACAAATTCTCTTGATGAGCACTCATAGCAGGACACTAATCTGCTTAAGCACTTGCTTTCCTGAACTGGATGAAAGAACAGGGCTCTCAAAAACTGGACAATTATCCTAAGGAGTTTTAAAAATAAAATGCATGGTCAAAATTATAATTCTTGAAAACTACTTCAAATTCCAAAAGATAGCCTGAAACAATATTACTGAAAGGAAAACAGTGCTGATAGCATAAAACAGTGCAGGGAATAATTTTTCAAGTGTATATTTCTTGTGTCAAATGTTATTTTATATCTTCTAAATTACAAGTATCGCTGCTATTCCAAACAACTAACTTCTTCCATCTACTTCAGTGTGCCTTATTTCCATACCAAAAATTCCTATGGCAAAACTTTAATTTACTAACATGTCATCATGCTTTCCTTTAATAACTCCAGACCCGCTTTATAAAATAAGTGTTACAGCTAAGCTAAAACCCAGGTTTTAAAGTTAATAAAACAACCAAAACATGGGAGTTGTTGATATGTGAGGGTCAGAGACAACAATGGTAACTATCCTTGGTTTTTACCTTTGTTAGTGTCTTGTCTCTTTCTTTAATAATCAGCCATTTTGATTGACAATTTTGTTCAGGATTTCGGGAATCAAAAAGTAAAAAATATATTTCTATTTAAGATTACAATCCAACCACGACATTTTGCCAAAATTTACTTATTACATTAAAAGGATTCAAAATTTGAGTAAATCAAACTTGAACTGTCTGATCTGAAACTGAAAGAAAAGGTGCATTGCGACATCTCCTTAAAGTCTATAATTAGAAGGGGACAAGAATGAATTAAATGTTCAGCAGTTCAAAATCTATAGTTGAACAGAAATGTATTGCTGAAGGCCTATGAGAGCCTGTTTAAATGTTGATTCCCCACCAAGAACTCAGTGGGTGGATAAAACTTCAGAATCTCTTGCGATTTAAATGTTTAGGTTATATCTTAACTTACAAACATGCATTTTAAAGCATCCTGTCCTAAAATATGTAATTGATCTGTTCCCTGTCCAAAAAGCAGTCTTCACTTTCCTGAATATTTTGGCAGAGGTTAAGGGTGCTAAAACTGTACCTTTCACACCCCTCTCCTCAATCAACGCATAGCCTATTATAAACAACTCAAAGTCCAGCCTGGCAGCTATCCCAAATGCCCCAATCAAAGAGATTTTGTTCAGGCTTATCCATTCAGACACAGGTTTATTTTTGCCTTTTTTTTTTTTTTTTTTTTTTGGTCATTTTTGTTTTTGGAAGTTGCAGATACTGCAGAATCAAATGGCACACTAAACTAAACTCTACAGCTATCTATGCATTTCCATATTGTATTAAAACTTGTAGGTCTAAATTTGACTGGCTTGAAATGGACTGTATATACTACTGTATTTAAAAAAGACCTTCCAGATATTTCCCATTCAAATGGCATACGAAGCAATTAAACAGAATGAACGTATACAGGCAGAATTCTCAAAAAAAACAACAGAAGTTGGTGGGTTAATTCACTTTCTCATTTAAAAGAACCAAGACATGCAAAATTTCCAGGGGACTAAGTAGAGTAACTTCTGTCCTTTAAACTAGAGAGGGGAGAATTCATATCTTCTTATTTTTGAGCCATGACATTCATTGCTTTTTTTCTCCAAATATACAGTGCTTTAAGTGTAGAACAGATTTCATATGTAAAATGTACATGAAGGATACAAAGAGCAATTCACATGTGAAAAACTATGCTGCAACAGAAAATATCTGTGTCAAGCTACAGAGAAGAACAAAATCAAGTTTTCAAAACATATTTTCCTGGTAATTTTTGCTCCAGTTTTTAAGGTATTTCACAGTAATGATGTAACAAAGGGGAACTTCAATATGAATTATCTTTAAAAAAATCTATAGGTTGTGGTTTCTGGCTCCTGAATAAAGCTTATGAAACTAAGTAGACCAATCTTTGCCTAGGATTTTTCAGGAAACACATTAGAGCACAAACAAAACTGAGAAATTTTCTGAAAAGGAAAGATAGCAACTACATGAATACTATTCAATCATTATTATAAATACTGACAGTAAAGCATGTTGTAAGGCAACTGAACGAAGCTTTACATAAATGAATTTCTAAACTCAGGCCCTGATTTCCTGAACAGATACAGACAAATACTTAATTTCCTGAAAATCTCCTGCTGCCTACATGGGAGAAACATGCGTTCACCACCCAGTATTACTTATCTGACCACTTGGAAGTTTTTCAGGAAGTCTAAGACATGTGAATTATCCTTTTTGCAGTGACATTTTGGGGTGCCCCACGTGCGTCTTATGCCAATGGGTGGTTTCTAAAACTCGCTACCTGAAACTTGAAAAAACACTGCCCACATTACAGACAGAACTAGGCAGACCTTAGTCTAAATTCATAGTCTCCTATCATGCAACTTATTGTCCAAAAGGTTTATGTCACAAAATTTGTTTTTATTTATGTGGAAGACTCAAGTGCCTTCACACTTCACTATTCTCTATTTTTCTTAGCCCAAAGTTTAGCACATACTTAAGCCTTTCATGATCACAGCTACGTTTTGACAGAAAACAGAAGACAATACCAAAAGATAAGAGAATTCAAAAAAAGTTGGAACTACAGCAATTGTAATTCATTTTGCAGTTATGATGTGCCTCACCATGGTTGTTCATAATGATGACTAATAAAGGAACACTAATTGTGTTTCTCTCCAAATTACTTGATAATTAATTGAATTTACAGTGGACTTAATCCCTCAACACTGGTTAATATTCCACTGACTGCAGCAATTTAGTAGTATATTTTAAGATATATTTTTACTGCATTTTGGATGAGCGATCCATGCATTTTAATGGCATCCACCATAACATGCCACTGAGCAGTATATTTATGAATCATGCCTTTAAATCAAAGTGGATAATAGAGACATAAGTATTACCAGTAACTGGTATGAAGAAAAAACTTTTTAAGAACAGCCACGTTAAAGTCATATGAAAGTCAGAGCCACCAATTTTTTTTTCCACATTCTAGAGAAGAAAGATTTTCAGTAATCAATAAAAAAAAAAAGAAAGAAATCAGAGGTTGAGGAAAGATTTAGTGCCTAGTAGCACAAGTTCAATTCAAAAACATCAAAAAATGACCTGCCTTTAAGGTCTAAAACACTGTTTGCTACTCTAAATTTCCTTCATGTCTTCCTTTCACACTGACAATGCTACAAAACACAATCTGTTTCACAGACAGCATTTACTTCATGACCAATATAAAGAATAAAAAAATAAGTAAAATCACTTTGTATTCAATTACAAGAACACTGCTTAGAGAAAATCTCCTGTTAACTGTATCACGATGTAATCAATGTATTTAATAAATTATCAAATACATCTTGTGTATTTGAAGACTTTAGACAGAAAGGGCACTATTTATTTAGAGGCAGCCACTAGAAAAATGTAGCGCTCCCTCTATCCCACAGCATTTAACTAACAAGTTATATCTTATAAGGGTTTATGAAAACAGTTCTAGGATAAAACCTTAGTGACAACACTAAGTACTAACACAGTCACTTCCTTCTGCCCTCCTAGTCCTTCAAAGTGCCAGACATTTGATGCAAAGTTTGAACTCTACAGTGGAGGTACCACTGAAAAATTTTTCAATTTATTATAGTCAGTTTGCTTTTCTCTACTCTGTTCGACAGTCTACATTATTACTTTACTCATAATGAATGAGGATAACCCCTATCAATTTTTCATTTATTGTGATAGCATAATTGCCATACATCATATATACAATTCTTAGATTACAAAAATTTTCAAAGGTTTTCTCTACCAAAAGAGAAATAAACAGTGCAAGGGGGACAACAGACCATAAATTCCCAATCTGGATTATTTGAATTTATCTAAAAGATGACAAAAAAAACAGAAGGTGAAAATTATATGGAGCAATATAATAGCACTTACAGTAGCTAGTGGGAAACTATCCAATCTATATCTTGATAGCTGGTGGGCTCAAGGCTTCTCAAGAAATACAACGTGTTAAAATAAAGAACATTAAAAGGTATTGCTTCACTGATCATTGAGTTTTACCTGCTTGACTATTCAATGACATCAACTCACACTGGACTGAAGCAGTTCATAGGCATGGACTGTAAGTTAGTTAGAATGAAGCCTATTCCCTGGCTGCAGCAGAGAAAACTTCAGGCCAGAATTTACAGTACATCTGCAGTAGCGTAGAAAGATACACCTCAGGATTGTCTTTGGTATTTGTCTTCAGGGAACCGTTCCTGTCAACTATCTCATCTTTTCTCCTACTTTCCATTTCTCTTCTAAATCCTTTTCTTTTCTCAAAAAATATAGGTAATGAGAAAATATGATTTTTTAAAATGTTTTTCCTACAGCAATTTTAGTTTTCCTTGTGCATGTTCAAACTCTACAGTGGAGTGGCAGGAAGGACACATGACACAACATTAGATTATTCTAAGCAGAATCTTCAACATAATGCTAAAAGGGTTTGCAGACTCCTGCCCAACTTTTTTTCCAATAAACCTATCAAAGTGGGTGGAAAGATCATGAAACCAGATCCCTAATGATGCATTCTATTTCTTTTTGTGAGATAGCCATTCTCTTCAACGTCTCCAAAGGCAAGTTGAGTTAAAGCTCATCCTTATTTCTACCCCAACGTCCTACAATTCCAGCGTGTCAGAACTTCATATCTTCCTTTGTGAATTTCTAATCTAAGAAGCTATTGAAAATTTAGATATTTACTCCAGTGCTCCATTTGATGAATTTTTCTTGTAATTCTTTATTTAGCTCATACCTACTTCAGTGAGATGAACAGTTTCAGTAGAAACAAATGGTATGGCAAATAAATAATAATATTTTAAAGACTGTAACTGTTAATATATAAATTAAGCAATGAAACATGACAACATCAAAATAAATGTAATTTAAAGGAAGTTCTGCAAATACAATTCTGATTGCTGTAGCACAGCATTGCATGGAAAGCTATGATATTAAATACATAATCCAGAAATAGTTGCTTCCTCTATCAATGAATAAATAGGATTTGCCAACACTGGATTATGTTTTTTCTCCATTCACTCACATTCACTTTTTTTTCTGCTAGAAAAATAACTGGCTATAAATATGAAGATACATGCACCTACACATTATCTGCAATTTATATGTAGCATTTAAGAAAATATTCTCTTCTCTCTTCTTGTCTTCCAGGGGTAGTTCTGGTATCTTTTAAAATATGTCACTTGAAGGAAATTGAATAAGCCTCACATTCAAAATTAATTGGCGTAAGTGTCTTTGTTCCTAGAACATATGAAAAATGTGTAAAGCCTGTTCTATTTCTATTCTTGAAATCAAGAGTAAACACACATACACACACAGACACAGACTATACGCTCTTAGACTGACTCCAAACTATTTTAGGAGATACTCAGTAGGCCAAAGTCATCATCTGTGCAGAAAAATTGGCCACTTCAATTGCATACCAGGTGACTGTTACCCATCAGCTAAAGTTAATAATGACAAACTTCTACTGTAATCCTATGCAAAATTTATTTTGCTAATGGACTTAAAATTCTTAATAAATTGAACATGGGCACAAAAATAACATCAGAAAAATTCTCTCTTCCACAAACTATGTCTCATTGTTCTAAGTCAGCAAATCCCTTGCTTTTAAAACTCAATTTAAATTAGTAGCATAAGAGAAAATACATAGCCAGTCTTTATATACTTGAGAATAGATCTCATCTATGATTGTACAAAGGTAGAATTAATTATTGTTGTGGCTAGATTCTCTTAGCAAAGCTACAAATTTTGCCATGCACAGAATAAATCCCTTACATATTATCAACCCACTACCTGCTCACAGTTGATTTTGTTTTAAAATAGTAACTAATTATTAGCAAGTACAATTACTACCTAGCATTTCAAACAAATTTCTAAAAATGGTAACATAGCAATGGCCAGCTACAGCCATTTCTATCAGGATTAATTGAAGTCTGGCTATAATAAAATGAAAAACAGACAGAAGGGAGCTATTTTAAGCTGTACTAATTACATTACTGTTGCAAAACCTCACGCTTGTTAAGAAGTGCATGAAAAGGAACTGTACTCTATCACAACCCTTTCACAAAATTCTGAAGATTTTATATGACTTCCTTTTATTTTCTTTTCTGCTTGTACTTTATTTCAGTTGGAAAGTGACAAAAGAAGTTATTTTCAGCCATCACTTTTTCACTGCTGGACTCAGTGCAGTGGCTGTCCATAGAGCCCAAGCCAGGAGGATACAGTGCACCAATTTTCAGAGAAACATACATGTCTAAGTAGAAATAAAAGCCCCTTTCTTAATGCATCTTCCTTCAGGTTTCTTCCTTCTCTTGCTAATAGTGCACAGATGTGACAGCTTGAGTGGAAGTCATTCCTGGATCTCTCATCATCAAGAAAGTGATGACTATGTGTTCAGTCCTTATAGTCATGACAGTGCTTTCGTTCCCTTTTTTGGATTCCAGTCTCTCCTCTTCCCATGTCAGTACTTCTCTTTCAACTTTTGTACAGCCACTCCCTGTCATTTTCTAGCATGTTTAATGACATGCATATATTGACTGTTTATTTAAATACCTTGCTTCTTACACAGTAGACTGAGATATACCCCATGCCAGACCACAAGTCAAAGAAACCTTAAATATTCAAACACATGCATATTATTAGAACAGCATGTGATGAGGTATGGGTTTTTTCTCTATGGTATGATACTTTTTCAAAAGGAAAAGAAATATACTGCTGTCAATTAATACATTATGTTCCAACAACATTTTAAAGTATGTTGCAGAAACTCAAAACATTTGCACAGTTAAAAATACATCAGTGCCTTAATCCTATGGAAGGAAAATAAAGGGTGGGGTGGGTGTTTTTTTTTTTTTTTCAATTTAAGTTCCAAGAAAAAGATGAAAGAATAAAATTTCCAATTCTGAATTAAAAACCAGATTTTAAAGGTACCAGATGACTTATGACGTTCAAAAATAACATTCACTGTGTAAAACACCTGAGAGTTTTTGAAAATATGACTATATGCACATTAGGGCACTGATTAGCCACTGCACAGAATTGTGAACACATGCAGCATTCGTAATTGCTGAAAACTGTCTTTTCTGTAACACCATAGATGCTCTGCATAGCACTGCTGGGAAAGACCATATGTGGGCTGCTTAGCCCAAAGTTCTGACAGGACAAACACAATTGTTTCTGTTGCTATCTTTCTTCTGTTAAACCAGAGGGAAGTAAGCTTAATTAGGAAAAAGAGACAGGATTAAATTAACACTATCTCAATGGCCCTGTTTGGTGTCTTCTAGCTTCTGATCTCAAACAGGCACCAAAATGTCCAAGCCATTTTAAAGGACTGACTGCAACTTAAAGCAGTAAGATGCAGCTATTGACATCTCCCTAACATTACAGTGCTATCATAGAGCATTCTACAGCTTGAAGCGAAGGTTTGTGAATACAACAAAGAATACATGATTCTGTTATTCATTTTGCTTAAAGACTTACACATTGGGAACACACTATAGCTGAAACCTGTACTCCATACTCAAAAGCAAAGCACTTGCCAAACGCAACAGAAATCAGTTCAAAATGTAAGAAAAAATTACATACTGGGAACTAGCAACCTGTCATACTCATTTCCTAGACTTCCAGACATGTACTGCATAGCAGTGCTCTTGTAGAAATGTGTTCAACAGCCATATTTAACATTCTCACACTGCACAGTGGCACTTTAGCATGCTGACATCTCTAAGCCTGTTAAAACTTCTCTGTAACCTCAGTTCCAAAAATTGAGGAAAATGGAAAAAGTTTGAGGACTTCCCTATTTAGGCAAATCTTCATAAGCCTTACAGATGGAAGATAAAACAGCATAGCTCTTATGTGGCTATGCTGTATTCATATGTATTATTTGACAGTCAGTGTATTAAATCTGGTTCCTTCTTGATTTTGCTTTATGACTACAGCTAGTCTCAGTGTTAAATTAAATGTGTTTCTCACAGAGTATATAATCCAAAAGAAATAGAAGCCAGATTTATAACAAAAACTGACTGAAATGCAAGACTTTTTGAGAGCATAACTTTCCCCAACTTGAATACCATGCAAGTATATCATTTGAAAAGAGAAGGACTGGCTGGATGCTCTCTACAAAGTACTATCACACTATCATAGAATCCTAGAATGGCTTGGGTTGGAAAAAACATTAAACTTCATCACCTGAGCTAACAGGTAAAATGAAGGCAGGTGTCCACGTTCATTTAATATGAAGCAGTTCAATAATGCTTCCAATGAACAGTTGAACTCTGCCATGGCAGAAACTTTTGTGCTCTTCAGAGGACATGCCCTGGCTCCATCATTTGCATTTCTGTTCCAAGGGAAGCATCACCAATTTGAAGGTCCCAGGAAAGGAAGGCTAATGAAGATTAAAGGATGGCATGAGTTATTTTACTATTAATAACCAAACCAAATACACTGGCTTGTTTATTTCTCAGTTTAATTTTTTTGCTCTAACATTCACCATCAATTATTTCTGTATCTAAATACACTTTTTTTTCTGTGTCTAAAGACAACTTTTAGTCAGCTGTGGAAAAACTTACTTATCTGTCAAGGGGAATTTTGTAAACGTCCCTCTGAAGTTGGCAGCCCTGATCCTGAGCTGAACTTTGACAGCAGGTTGTGCATCTCAGTGAAGAAAGAGCAGATTGCCTCCAAAACTCAAATATGCAAAAATTGTATGCGTTATCAGCAGAAGGGAAATTAGAAATGAAAAGCAGACAAGGAGGTTACCTGGAGTTTATCCTTACACAAAGACAACTCAAAGAGTTAAAAACAGAGCTGTGGAATACCAGTAGGGAAAATCTTGGCAGTATAGTAGGATCAGGACTTAATTTATTTTTCTATATATAATAGCAGTTATATAGTTAATATGTATATTTTTAATATAGAAATGCATAACATATTATATAAACAATTAAGCACAAGTGCTGCTCTGAAAGTAACGCTTCCTATTTTGTTAAGTTGGCCCACAACACCAGAGCCACACGTTGGTGTGACAGCAGCAGAATTTGAAGCTTCCCACCAAAGAGTGGATGCTGGCACAGTGAGCTGGTGGGTGATGTGTTTCAGCAGTGTGACAGCAACTGAAAGACAAGCTACATTCCAGATGGTCATGCAGAGATTTATGGGTGTAGCATGCAGGCTTTTGTTCATCACTGCTGAAAATGCATAGCTAATGGTGACCATGTTCAAAAACAGTGTTTTGTAGTTGAGTATTTGCTCTGTGAAACAGTGTAACTGTGCTCTTTGTATCTGTTGTAATTTCCATGGAAATAAATAGGAGGCAACCCTCTGAGTGACCTACACATATAATATACGCTTCTAATTATAGCACTTTAAGAAGTTCATTAAGTTAAATGAGTTTCTACAGGGTATGAGTTAACAGGAGTTAATCAGGATATATCTAGTGCAGGCACACAGTCTGTGGTTAAAACATCTCTGAATGGAACACCTGGCTGGCTGCTAAAGATTTGATGCTCTTTAGCTATGCCAACCAACACTCATTTTGGAGCATAGGAGCTAACACGGATAGTTAGGGTTATGACCCCACATTTAACATTGAACCTTTCACTCAGCACTTTTTGCCACTTCACAAACCCCTGGGAAGAAACTTTCTATATTTGTGCCGTTAGTGATGATGTTAACTGCAAAATGCAGTGCTTTAGCTGACTGCTAAAAGGCCATGTTCTAATTACGAGCAAAGGTTGTAGCCTCCGAATTGACTTTTAGTCAAAACTAAGCAATTCTAAAGCCTGTTGCCTTTTAGCAGTTACAGTAATACAAATGGGTCACACACGATACAACAAATGAGCAGAAAAGATAAGTTTCACCACTTAGCCTTTATACCTACCATAGCCCCTTTGTGCTATACCTAGTATAAATCTGAGACTTTCAGTTCAAAATGCCTAGTACAAAAAACAATCACAAAAATAGCAGGTCCTCTAAATAAAATCAGCATTTCTCTTACAGGTCATTTTTATACATTCCTGCAAATGGTTTCAGGTTTGACTAATTTTTACTTACCATTTCTTAATTACTTAATGATGACATTCCCAAACAGGTCCTCAAAGTTTGCTTAAATTTAGGAGAAAATATATTTATCCACTGTCAAAAGATTTGACAGATTCTACTTTTACTTTCAGGTCCCACAGAACAGAACATCTTAATGCAACAGAGGCACATAAAACTTTCTGAAGTCAACACGGACATTGCTAACCTTGTCAGCAGACAATTACTCTTTAAAACCACAGACTGCCAAGCTTGGTAATACACTGAAGCTGAAGGACATCCATTACATGTGAGAAGGACTCCCCAGTTATTGTGCATTATCCATACCTGAGTCTAAGATGTTTTTCATCTGCTTTTTTTTTTTCAAACTTCCATTTTAAAAATACATTCCTTCCTAAGATGCAAGTGTACACATTAATCAAAATTTATGGATGGTTAAATTTGGGTACCAAATGTGACTGCTAAGGAATGTGGCTGGTAAGGCAAGTGAAAGCAAGATTAAGTTTAGAATCAATATAATTTCCTCTAGAAAAATCTCCACCCAATTAATAGCACCATTCAATGACATGGCTTTAATTCACTTCATTTAATGCTGCCAAGCTGTATAGTTTCTTACATATGTATTTCATTCAAGAAACTAAAAATAATATAAGCAATCAACACGGAAACAAAGATGAAAAATATGTGGTAATGAATTAATTTATGTATAATGAAATCATTTTGTTTCTTATTACACAACCTAAACCATGCTGCCCCACCCTTTCTGTTTTTTGGGGTTTTTTTGTTGCCTTTCTTTTTCTAAATTAATATCCTTTCTTTTGTCAATGTTATTTTAAAACAAAAATTATCTGAAAGGTTATCTAAAACTTCTCTTTTATAATACTGATTTGAATACACATAATTTGCCTTTGCATTACACAGGAACTTCCCTATATTATATAAAAACTTCCCAACAAACACAATGAATTTTACCAGGAATAACATTACTGTTACTGAGGGAACATTCTACTCAAACAAAGGGAGGTTTTTGCTACTGAACAAGAGCTAGGAAGCTTTCCAATAACAAGGGTTCTCCCTCTCTTCCCTCCCACTCCTGTTCTGACCTAGAAGCTAAAGTATTTTTCTTTTTGCAAGGTTAATTATGTCTGCTCGGATATCTGAACTCAGTCTGCGAGCTCACAGTGAGCTTAGAAGAACTTGAACAGGAAAGGAGAACAGGGAAGGAAGAGATGCTCATTCAGCAGCAGCAAAAGCTTTTGTGTTGAGATGCACAGACATCTACCACTTCCTGCTTGTGCCACCGTTGGTGTCACTGCTCACCAGAAGCACCTGGACCCTCTGTTTGGCATACCTTCCTCTGCCTCTAGCCTGTGTCGCTAGAGCAAGACAGAAGACACAAAGTAGAGATCAACCCCACCTTCCTCCTTCCTTGCTCCTAGAAGTCCCCACTTCATTGACACAGCCAGATCGGACCATTAGTCTAATAAAGTTCATCCAGAATGATATCACAATAAGCTTAAGACAATTTAAACTATGGAGCTATGCTCTTACGTTCTTGCCATCTTTCTTTTTTTAGGGAGGTTTTTACTGTGTTGTCAATTCAAAAAACTAGTGGCAGTGAAATGGAGATGAAACAACCATACAGTGCCACTTCATAGTGAACATGACTGTAGGCGTTACCAAGTATTATAATGGCACTGCAGCCACAGATTTAAGATGTTAATGAAGTGGTAGCTAAAGAGATCCTTATTGCATCTGCAAGGCACAGTCAAGTTGGCAAAATTTCTAAGCACAGAAAAAGCAGACTTAAAACTAACTGCAAGGCAACCAGCAGAGCTCAGATTTATTCTTTCCACATTCATATGCTCATCTGTGATCCAAGATCAGTAACTTGTAAGAGAAATATGTGTTAGCCTATGCTAAGAGATACAACATGTAACAATGAAGAGGATAAAAATGAGAATTCCTTTGATTTAAAATACTTTGGGAAAAATAATATTTGAGAACTAAAATTGACATTATGCGCACGTAATGCTTCCACTGTACTCATCAAGCTCATTCATACAGTCATAGAATCATAGGGGGTGGAAGGGACTTCTGGAGATCAAGTCCAGCTCCCCCTGTAGGTTTCCTGCAGCAGGTTGAGAAGGAAGGCGTTTACTACCTCAACTGAATAAAAACAATCTTTCCATTAAAGTTTCTTCTTTTTTTTTTTCTTCTGTAATGAAATTTCTATTTTCCTCTCTGAACAGCACATATAGACATAACTCCTTCATTCTTAGATGTTACTTTTCATAGATACCATCCACCTGCACCTCAATCTCACTGAAAT
The DNA here is from genome assembly GCF_023343835.1 of Lagopus muta. Taxonomy (NCBI): domain Eukaryota; kingdom Metazoa; phylum Chordata; class Aves; order Galliformes; family Phasianidae; genus Lagopus; species Lagopus muta. The sequence goes on along the minus strand of NC_064443.1, from coordinate 7,482,456 downwards.
GCATTCTTTCCTTTGCATGTATTATTAATACACTTCACCACTAACACTGCCTGGGCTACATTTTCAGTTCAGTCATTTAATTTTTTTTCTTCTTCTTCATCAAGATAGCCAACTGGAATAGAGGTGACAACGATCAGCAGAGGATTGTATTATTATGCAAATAATCTCCAAGGCATTTTATTTTTATAAGTAAAATGTTACAATTTTATTCTTTTAGCTATTTTCTTACAAGCTTTCAAGACATTAGCTAGGGCCTTCTCACATTCTGTCTCCCTCAACTTTTAATAATGTGATGTTTGTTTTTTATTTATTTATTTATTTATTTGGGTTATTTCTCACACTTCCATTCAGAATAATTCTCTAAGCAACACTTCTTTTAGGTGGCCTGTCTGGTTTGACTGTTGCTGAGCTAGCCTACGACTTCATTGCTTGTTTGGTTATTGATTGCAGCATTGACTAAAGTGAGAGATATCAGCAGCATAAGAACTTGTAGAAATAATGAACCTCCTTGTTCCATCCTGTGCTTTGAGTATTTTGTCTTCTCATTTGGTAAGATTAATGTGCGCACATTATTGCCTCAACACCGTTACAACTTCTTTTTGTTTTTTTGGTAAGGCATAAAACTGTGACCCACTAACAATATAATTAACACTAGCAGCCAGCAGAGTGATAATTTAGCTTTTAAAAAAGGCAGATATCACAACACTAGCTGAATGGAAAATTAGATGTGTTTCTTTTAATATGAAAATATGGCAGTGTTAATGTCAGATCCTGCTGGCTGCGTACTGGGAAAGAAAATGACTTCTGCTTTATCACTCAAGCTTCAGTAGCAGCCCATAGCTATCAGTGAGAGAGCTGAATAGAATACAGTGTACTCTACATGGTACTTCTGACAGGACAGAAAAAAACCACACAAGGTTTAGCTAAGCTGTTTCAGCCAAAACATAAGGATTTACTCACATCAGATCTGGAAGGACCAGAAGGGAGTTGCTGCCCTCCTCTACAGCACACTGCACAGACCCATTCTTAGGGTCATGTAGATATTTTCAAACTGCCTTGTTCTACAGCTAGAACTCTAAAATAAAGCTGTCTCCTATTACAGAGGAACATTTCAAAACAGTCCTATATTTCATAGCAAACCTATGTATTTGTCACGTTATTACATAGATCCGTGAATCTGTGTAGAGAAAGTTTCAAAGTGCATATTCTTGTACATTTTTCTGAACACTTTTACAGCCTGACTCACTGACTGCTCCTTTCCACCATTCTCAAAGTCTCACTTGTCTTAACCTTTCATCTTACTTGAAACTGCTTCTTCAGGCTCCTTCCCCTTCCCTCACACCACCATTGCCTCTATGGACCTGGATGTTCTTTGTTCCTCTCCCTTCCTTTACAGGCTCTGGCTGCTAAGTCAGTCCAGCTAATGCAGAAGAATTTATTAATCTTAGCAGCATTTGGCACAAGTTGCCCCTAGACCTTCATTCCTATTTTAGGATCAAATATATGTTTTCATTAGGCATTGTTTCATGCTTGCAAGTTGGAAAAAAGGAATACCACAGATAATAAGAAAAAAATAACTCTTCGTAAGGATAAGAAGTACAGGGTGCGAGTTCAGTTTTGATAGAACTGGTCTGGGCCTTTGGGTTGTTAATAATAATACCATTATGTAAAACTATGAAGGTTAGGAAAATAACACTGAGTCTCTACTTATCTGTGGTTATTCTGGATCATTTGGTACTTTCAACAAGCAGTTACTGTGTCTGTATTGTAGAAAGATTTGTACAGAGACAATTGCATTCTCTCTTGGGGAAAGGGTGTGAAATTACCCTTGTAAAATTTCAACTGAAAAAATAATTTTTGGACTGTCTCTTAAAAAAAAAAAATATATATATATATATATATATCTGTTCCGTAGTGCTGGCATAGAATGAATATCTACATTTCTGTGATGGATAAATGTACTCTAAATATATAATTCGTAAAGTAAACGTGAACTTTCCTGGATTAAAATCATTATGTAAATAGAAGATGGAAATGCATACTCTAGTTGAAGGAAGAATTAGCACAAAGTTTGTCCCATTTCAGAAATTATCATTAACTAACTTTCTTCTCCAATAGCTTTTGAATTTCCCGCTGAGTTACGACTGCTGAAACAACAGCATTTCAGAATTAGAGGGAAAACAACGCAGGCAGAACAGTGAATACAGACACTAGCAAACATTGCAAAATATTGCATGGAAGAACAAAAGAAGAGCAGTGTGCCACTGAGGGGATCTGGGTGACATCTGTTTAATGTCACCTGGTAGAGCTGTTAGAAACATCAGCTAGTTTTACTTACCATGTGATTTTTTCAGGATTGGATTGCTACTGAAAAGAACACTGAACAGATTAAAAAAAGAAAAAGAAAAAAAGAAAAAAAAAAAAAAGAAAAGAAAAAGCTATCCCGAACCTCTCTCCAGCAGAAGAAAGCCATTTTCCAGGTCTATTGTCTGATGCAATGTAGAAACTCCATTCAGTAAACTAAACTGGGAGAAAATACTTCATCTTAGAAAAGGAAGAAATCAGAAACAACAGAGATATCAAGTAGGTGAAAGTAAGAAGATAAGAAATATGCCACAAAGTTTGAAGAGAGATGCTATGTGCCATTTTGTTGAATGTAGGGCTGGTCTACAACGTGGGCAGACCTCTGCAAAGGGCAATTAGAAAAACTTGATACTTTGTGTGTATCCACTGATAAATGAATAGTACGACAATGAAGTCAGACCTAAAAACTAAGGATTTTAGAGCAGGTGGAATTATCACCTGCATTTTGCCAAAGGCTAAGCAGTAGGCTTGATGGACCCACTGGCCAATTGGAGATGACATATTCTGTATTTCTGACATATGTTCCTAAAACTGAGTGAATTCGCATTATCTATTTGCTTATAAATGGTATACAACAACTTTTGCCAGCATTTGCACTTTCAAGGAAGTAAATTCGCAGAGATTTATTTAAAAAGAAATTCTAAGAGAGACCTTAATAATACCACTTTAATGGTTGACTGAGTTGATTGAATCAATTCCTTTGCAACAGCCAACCAACATCTCTCCCAGTAAATCTGCAGAAATCAGTTAAGGTAGCCTCTTGATGTAACAGCACAGAGCTGGTAGAAGGGCGGGGAGAACCTTGGCTGCACAGCTAATAATTGTAATTATAATGATAAAAGCTCATAAATGGCTTCATTCTACACTGTCACTCACAGCACAACCTTCCATCGCTCACTCCTGCTGCACACAATGACCTTTGTCATGCTTGAGAAAACAGCTTCCCGCTGTGATTTGACTCTTACTGAGTGGCCAGATGGGGCAGTTTTGCTTCATTATTTGTGTCTGTGAAGTGAAAATGCCAACAGAAAGATTCATTACTGTCAAGATCATCTCTGCAAAGCTCCTCTGATTTATTAGGGCACAAACTGCTGCACTGGCTGTAATGAGACATAAATGTTCTGTAAGGCCTATGAACTTGAGAAGGAAATACACTGCCATCAAGAGGCAATGGGCCTAATTTATTAACGGCACTATCACAGAAAATCACACCAGCAGCACGGATTGCAGCAGTTGTGGGGGATAATGTAACAGATTAGCCAATGTCACATTTAAATAAAATCACTGCCTTCACTTTTTTGAAATTTGTACAGTGCAGACAGATGAAATGCAATAGAATTTCTAAATACACTAAAATATTAATGCCTTTCAAATTCTTATTAATAATGAGATTATAATCCAGACTAGTACATTGCAGGATACGTAAATTAAGTCTTAAGTTATCTTTCAAGGAGAAATTTACTGTTGAATTCCAGAATAGTCTAGTTGGGCTTTTTTTTTTTTTTTTTTTAAGCTCTACATTTTGTTAGTTGGTACAGATTTTTGTATGCTTTTTTTCTCACATCACAGACCTTGCCTGTGTTTTCAGTTAATGCAGTGGAAAGCTCCTAAAACATTACAGCCAGTTATGATGAAAAATAAGCATTAATGAAACACTGAAACAGCTTTTCCGTGTCTTTCATGAATTTTATGTGTTAGTTGAATACAATACACCAGCTACTTTGTCCACATTAAGAAGGATAAAGAGCACTTCAGCAATACAGGAATAATTTTACACTGACTTCTAGTGTGGCCATGAAGATGTTTATATGGTCACACCGGTGCAGTTTGCTGGCACTAGCATTCAAGCTGCACATTTTAAAACTGAATCCAAATCTGCAACCATCAACTGTCTTCTGCACTTTCAGGAATGAAGCAACAAATAATTTTCACACTCAATTAATGTATCATAGGAGAAATGTAAACAAGTAATTAAAAATCTACACATCTAAATAAGAATTACACAGAAGTTCCTTCTTGCAATCCTCGTTAAATAATTTTGTCATGTACTTTTTCCAAAACTCAGACATACAGCATAGATGAATTTTTAATAATCTAATCTCAGAATGTTGTTTCAGAAAACTTCTTGCAAGAGGTTTTCTTGCACTGAAAGAAACTTCCTAACAGAACAATATATAACAATACAAGCAGTCATAATCAAAAGATCAAACCAGCATAAGACATTTTGCTTTTAGAATAGCAGCAAAATTAATTAAGCAAATTAAAATACAAGAGTATCTGCTTATGATGGCATCATAACTTGGCCTGTGATTCTAATTTAATAATCCAGCTTCATTCAGAGGGCAAGTACACTTTGAACTGACACAGTTCCTGTGAGTAGTTCTGGGTCTTGTAGATACTGTTAGCACTTGATTAAATATAAATGTAGGAATGAAGGCCAGGTTCTCTTGCCACTCAACAACCCATTAATAAGTCACTCTGGAGGAAGGAGAAAAAGGCAAATGTTTTGTTGAGCTACTTTCTTTTGGGAAGTCTAAATCCATTCATTAGAAGAAAAAAAATAGTTCATTGGTTGAGTTTTTAACTTGCTTGTATGGCTTGTTTTACATTACAATTCCCTTATGGCTATTAAATGTTCTGATATTTAAAAAGCTGTGAACTAAACCAAGTGTTTTCCCATCTATTTCTCACTAAATGCTGTAAAGTTATCTAGATTGCTTTCTGCAAATCTACGTGTTATTTCAAACTATTCAATTAATGCCGTAGCCTATAAAAAATTATTTAAACATAAAAATACAGAATATAGTAGCATTGGATGCTGAAACATTTATTACATTTTCTTAATGTGATAATCTGGACAGTAGTTATTTGCAAGTCAGAAATGTGAGCACTGGAGTGAAGAACTTGCCTGCTGTACTCCTACCATTTTCCTAAGAGTCCTTAGTGGGCTCCTGAACACCTCTTTTAGACAGCTGTTCCTACTGTTAACTTATTGTATTTATGGAATTGAATAACTGGCAACAAAGAGGACATCTAAGAGTTGCTCAGTGTGATGTAGAGAGGCACAGTGCTTACCAGAGTTTCTTAGCTGAACTGAGGAGGTTGATGGAGGGATTCACTTTTGTAGGAAAGAAATTTGCTATTTTCCTAAAGTGTCAGTACTTTTCAACTGAAATGCTTGCTCTGGCTGGTTGGCACCAATTAATGACTGTCACCTCCCTTCATGAAAAGGGGACACAATTTTGAGCAACTTTTGTGAAAGCTATGAAGAGAGGACAAAAATTTTCTACATGCTTGCTTCTATGTGACCAAAAATGGAGTAACTTCAATTTAGTCATGTCTGCTAATACGGGCAAAGTATGTGAGGATTCTATTATGAACAAAACAATTTTGAAAATTATTTAGATTTCCTATTTTTTATGCAAGTAGAACGCACACAAGGAGAGTTCCGAGATTCATGTTTCAGAATATTGTATTTAACATATATTCATAGGACATTGATCTAATGGCTTATTAGATGTCACTCTTGCTGCAAATGTAGAGCCAAATACATTTTTTTTCTGGTTGAAATTGCACAAACATGACGTACCACAAAGGCATCGTCAGATGTTTGGCTCATCTCTAGCTTCCATACATAACCTTTTAAGGAGAATTTAGGTCAGCCTAAATAAAACAGTTTCTTTCAAAATGGGGTGCCATATGTCAAAATATACTTAATCAGCCAGAATTGCTTTTAGCCAAAAACTCAGTATTATCAGATATGGTGCTAATATCTCTGCAGTCACAAATTTCTCATGCTGTTAGTATAAGTATATGAATATTTTGCACAAATTTGGTTCTGGTTATTCAAACGAATCAAAATATTGAAAAAATACTATTATAGTTATTACAATCATACTGATGATAATACTGCTAAGTTTCCATCATGCTTTTTATAGAATGAGTTCTGTCACCCATTTTTTATTTTTATTTCTGAACAGTCTCAATCTCTTTATAGATGCCATGTACTTCTCAGCATGAAATTCAGATAACTTAGATACATAGCCCAAGAAGAGCAGATAACACTCATTTTGATGGAATTCTACTGAATAACATACAAGATGCTATAAACAGATTTTATATAACAAAAGGAAAAAGGGATTTCACAAAGCAGCTAACAGGTCCCTTTACTCTTGGCAAATATTCTCCTCATGTAGGAAACAAAGAAAAGGGAATTCCTAGGGGTCTCCGAAATAGATCAATTTTCTAAAGAAACTCTTTTGGCAGATAGGATGAAGAAAGTATTGTTACACTGGATAAATCTCTGGTGGGTTGTGTGTGCTGCCTACATTCCAGACACCCAGGAACAGCACTGCTGAGAACACAGATTTTTTTTATTAAAACAAGATAAACTCAGCTACTGGGTACAGGATGCCCCCAGTATAGACTCAGCAGAGGCAGAAATTGTGAAGCGCACTAACAGTCTGAAGCCTTTTAAAGGTAGATGTGGTTCCTGTTAAACCTAAGAGAGATTTTAGACCTCACTAATCTCTACTTTCTACACAATGGTATGATGCTACCAATATATTCCCAACTCCGCATGGAAAAAAATGCAAGCAGTACTGACACTATAGTGTATGAATCTTAGAATGGATTGGGTTGCAAGAGTTTTCAAGTATCATCAAGTTCCAATCCTCTGGCCACACGCAGGGTTGCCAGCCACTAGATCTAGAACTAGATGTGACTGCCCAGGGCAATCCAACCTAGCCTTAAACTCCTCCAGGGACGGAGCATCCACAACAGGAGATATGGGGGAAATAGGGAATAAAATTTGCAATCAATAAAATTCTAAATACATTTCTGAATGGTAGTCTGATTTTTCTTTTTCACTGGAATATAAACCATAAAGTCAGGTTCAAATGATACTCAAGAAATTAGCAGAAATCTTCAACTGTTCATATTCCCCGGTCAGATCCTATGGTCCCTAATCAAAATTCCTAGCAGTACAACCACAAAAATGCCACATTGATGGTGCTCCCACAGATTGGTGGGATGAGAAACGTTTTTTCAACTGCAAATGACAAGAAATGGCAGGATAGAAAGATAATGTAACCAAGGCCATGTTTGCATACAGGATTAAATTCATCTTCCATGAATATTTGTGCCTATAAGACTTGATAGCATGAGTAAATGATGAAAATTAAACCTTAAGTTTGATATAAGCTTACCCAAGGCAAATGTTTAGTGCTCACCTATCTCTATCACAGATGTTTCAGCAAGCAGTATTTAGACAAAACTCTCCTTTTATGGAAAATTCTGCCATTTATTTTTCACAGTGAGAGCAAAACTAATAAATGTATACTCGGTTAATTTAATTCTTGGAGATTAAGTTAATAGAGTAGATGAACTGCCTAGGGATTTTTCCATTTATTTGTAAAAATAATTGAAAACAACTGCACACCTACTTCAGGGCAATTGCAATTAAGTCATTTTCAGGCTGGTCAAGTTTTTTGTTCTGGTTTGGCTTTTTTTGACAATGCAAAATAAGGGAGAGGCACGCGCTTCAGAAGAGGCACATTGGAATCTTGAATAAGTGACACGCTACATATAACTAAGCACTGTATGATGGGTACTTTGTGTACCTGGGAATGTAAGGGACATCGCAAGGGAGATCAGCTGCAGCCTTAAATTCAGTACATGTTGGAAATCATATTCAGATCCAACATTTATTTATGGCTTTAGACAACCCCATTTGCACACAATGATAGCTCCCTGCAACCTTTCATGCAAATTTATAACAAAAAATAACTTTCAGATGATTTACCGCAGTTTACAGCATGTTCCACCCATTTCTTATTTGCATAAATTTTATGTAGTATTCAGGGAAGAGAAAATCTACAAGAACAAGAGCAGATATTCTTGAGTTGAAAACTTGCACGTTGCTTCCTATCTGACATACTGAATATGTTGTTCAGTTTATTTCTAGTGACTGAAATGTAAATTATTAATTGTGAGAACGGTATTATTTTATCTTTTGCCATTATTCTCCATAATGAGTAAATTTTTCTTCATGGTTTGTTTGTTTGTTTTGTCTTATATTATTAAAGCAATTGGAAACCACAAAGACAGAAAAGACAGACTATAACTGATGCTACCCTTGTTATTATTAAAAAAAAAAAATAAAAATTCTCCTGCTTTGGAGGCTGATAGAATAACATAATAGAAAGTCCTGGTTTCTTCTTAACAAGAGGAAGGCAAGAAGCTTGTGTAGTGTATACGTATGTTGCCTCGGTTCATGTACACTTCCAAATTTTCCTTTAAGCTTCCTCACAACATACAGTTGTCATCTTTTTCAGGGTGTTTGTGGGAGTGATTTTTCCTCAACAAACGAGTATAACTTGTTTCTATCTGTTTTTTAAAAAACTGAAGAAAGCATAAAAATGTTACCACAAGTTACTGAATAATTCGAGATTCTATTGAAGTATTACAGATATGAAAATGGACAGTAAGGTTTGCAAGATGCACAATCCTTAAGAAAAGAGCACTCTCAGTGGCTATTGTCTTGATTTTCATAGAGAAGTCAGAAGTAAAAAAATCAAATTATTCTGCAGTATTTACAGCTGCTTCTATTTTCATAATGGATTGCTGACCAGCAACCATTGGGATATATATTTTATTGTCACAATATAAGTTCAATAATTAGTCCCAAAAGATTTAAAATCCTACATGGTTTTTCAAGATTTGAATGTCTAGTGATGTAAGATGGCAGAATAAGAACTTGAGTTTTCTAGGGCATTTGTCAATGCACTAAATTGAACTCCACTGTTAAAATTCCTTAAAAAAGATTTCAACTGCTTGTAAGAGGAAACCTCTGTGACTGAGCTTAAGTCTTAACAGAAGTCAATGCACAAATGTTATCCCATTAAAACAGAACATATTCATTCAGACATACAAATCTGTCAGTTTTGCACTGAGAAAATGACAATAGGGATAGTAGAGAGGATTACAAGATGATAATATTTGGAACTTCACAGAGAAGAATAGGTTTTTATCAGTATTGCAGCAAATGTCTGCACATGAGAACAGAACACAAGTTATATTGACAGAGACAACCATATTCTTCAGAAGTCTCAGATTCTAGGTAATATTGTTATGTCAGTTTAAATATATATATATATATATATATATATATATAAAAATACAGATTGAGATGAACAAAGCATGCTCTAAATGGATATTCTATAAAATGCAGATTCACTAACAGCTCAAGATTCAACTACTCAGAAAGGCTCAAGTAGACCCACAACAGAGTTCTAAAGAGGGGATTGTTTGGAATAACTTGTTTAGTTCTTAATTCAGTAAAGCTCTTTAATGTATGCCTGAATCTCTTGCTTCGGTTAGCTGAGATGTAATAATTCACATATGTAAACACTTTGCTGAAATGAACACTAAACTACACATCTATGATCTCCTGCATGTAATGAATCTTCCACACCATGTCGATATATGTGCATGTATTGTTGGATTATTATATAGCCAGACACCACGAAGGCTAACAGAGGTTCTCTGGCAAAATGGTATGTATGAATAACAATTTCATATATAAACAATGTCTGTTATAGTTTCAAACCAGCAGAATTTGGCCTCTCAGAGCAAAATGAGCAAGAAATACCATTCACAATATGTAATAAGATGCCAGCAAGAGAATACTATACCAAACATTTAACTTCCTCCTTTTGTAACATTCCCTTTCCAAACATCTCTTGAGATTTGATATTTAAACATGCAATTTACCAACCTTCTCAACTCAATATAAATACCCAGCAGAATTTCACTTAAAGCCTCAGTATGTAACGAAACAACACATGATGGCTTATTTTAATTCAGTAAGAATTATATAAAATAGAATTATATGAGGATGTCGTTAAAAGAAAAGTGATAGGTAGAAATACTTTCAGCATCCAGATACAAAAGTCTGAAAACAATTATTTCTTTGTGCTAGTCTATAGTTTTCCAGGGTAATTAACAATTACTCACAGGCTACTGGAATTGCCATACCTCATCAGACCAGCTTTGTATCTGACCAATTGGTTAGGAAAATATGCCATAAATCTTTTTCTTATTTAAGCCTCATGTTTGGACTCTCCTCTGCTTGTGTTACCACATGTAACTGTAAACATTCTTGTCAGACATAAACAAATCTTAAAACCCATAAATACTTGTCCACTATATAACATTGTGTTTGGTTCTGGCTTAATTTGCATTCTAAAAAAAAATAAGAAATAGAAATTTGAAATTTTATTACAGTATATTCCAAAGGCAATAAAGGAGACCTAAGACAGGCTTTGAGAATAACCACAGATTAAGTTTTCACTCTTCCTCATCTGTAAAATCAGTGAACAGTCAGAAGTTTTCACTTAATCTTGTGCTGCAATGAACAGAAAGTATCTGTAAAGAAAGCAGTCTTGTAATTCTGCTATATCCTTATTGTGACAAACAGAGATGACTCAGAGTAACTCAAGTTTTGTCATTTTAATCACATTTTTCACCTAGACTTTCCTCTGAAATGGGACCTTTAATATAGATATTTCATACTCATCTAGGTATTTCTTACGCACACTCATTTTATCTTAAATTTTGGAATGCTTTCTTTATGTCTCCAAAATGCACGAAATAATCTTTAAAAACCTTTTTTCTTTCTGTTTTTTTTTTTTTTTTTAAACAACCAAAAGCTATGATTTTTGTGTCATTAGTATCACGAGTTCCTGAAAAATACTTTAGACAATCTATTTCAGATTGTGTATTATTCTCCCTTTTGATTGTGCATTATTTATTAGTTATTCTGTATGACGTATAGTTAATTTGCTGTTGTGTCTCGCCCTGATTATATGACAAACATTACCAGGGCAATGGCACTTTGGATATACATGGACATTGTGTTAAAATGGTCATCTCAACCAAAATTCCTAGAACGTTCAGAAAGCATCAGTCAGTACATGATTCTAGCCAGTCATATAATGATGTACATGAGAAGCAATAATCCTTCCTTTGGCAACCCACATGCACTCTGAAGGATAAGATTCAATTACCCTTAACTTCACAAAAAAACATCTCCCCACATTTTGGTTTTAAGTAATGCAGGAGAAGTTCACTGATGGCAAATTAGACTGATATGTTATTGGATTCCTTGAGAGTTATACCAAATACAAGCAGAAATACAAATGAATTATATTTAAGGCACCTTCCAACCCAGGACGTTCTATAATTCTGACACTTTCTGGAAGCAAACCTGAAGGGTTGATATCTTCTTCCTCCCCGATCTCCTCCCCTCCACAAAAACAATTACAACAACAAAAAAGCAAACAAACCAGAAAAAAAAAAAAAACACACACACAAAAAAGTCCTATCACGATTTTAAATTAAAAATATCTATTGAAATACATAAGTGAAGAGTTTTGCTTACTTTCTAATAGTGTATTTGAACATATTATTAAAAGCAATATTAAAGAGGAAAAACATGAGTGTTCCAACAGGCAGAGATATTACTGAGCTGCAAAAGCTTCATGCTGTAGTCATACAAACAAAGTATACAAACAAATCTACCAGATTTGCATTTTAAACAGTAGAAAGTATTAACACAATACAGTGAATTGATGTTTTTTTTTTTGTGATGGAGATAGAGATTCATAAAATAAAGAGTAGAATGCAAATATTCCTCCTATCAAGGAAACAGCCTAGAACATAATTTTGAGCATTGTACAATAGCCAAGAATGTACCTTGAAGGTTAATATTTCTACAATATCTTATTATCCAAGTTAATTACTACATTAAAAGGCTGCATTTATCCTCAAGCAATATCACACAAGCATTATTTTTGTCACTAATGAAACATTCAGTTAGCCAAAATCATTTTTAGGTGAATAGAAGGATTGCTACTGACTTTTTAATAGACATAATACTTCATACTGCATAAGATAGTTTCATTTTTCCATTAAATACAGGTGAGAACACTTACTTTTCTATCTGGCCAATTATATTTTGCAAATATTGTGTCGTATGTGTCCACAGCTCCATCAGTAATCAACATTATGGCTTGGCTGCAAATACTCCCTTGTCCTGTGTGATTGAACTGTGAAAGGAAAAGTTCATTTAAATACAACACATTCTGTTAGATACAGAAGATAGACCAGTTAGAGACATGCTATTCATATGGCATTTGTATTCACTCCACATTACATATCATATGATATTTTTCATAAAAATGTTTATCTGGTGTTAGCAACAAAATACAAAGTTGGAAGATTATTTCATTTCCAGTTACTCTGTATGAAACACAACACTTAAAAAATGTGAAAAGGCCAATAACTTGTAGCACTGCACACAATTCTGTTTCTACAGGTTGTACTAAGTTTTAAATACATGCTAATAAACAATCTCTCTTTGTTCTATTCCTATCTAAATTTCAGATACATTATCAAGTTAGACAAGTCCTCATCCTACCATTCTTTTCTTGGTACTGAGAAAGATACAAATTTTCCCTGTCTACCATGTCTCACCTTATCAGCTTACCTGTGCAGAGTAGCAGCCCAAAAAAACCCAAATGTCTGGATTCGTTTTCAGAATACTCTAGTTTGATGTGGGTTTGCAACTCCTTTGTCACTGAAATTGCTGCAGTCAACTTACCCTCACTTATTTGCTGATCTTCTCAGAACCCTACAACTTTTCTTGTAAAAAACTTCTTAACTTATAAAAATCTCATCTCTGTAGACATTCCAATACCTCACCACCTTTACAGTAAAGGATTTCCTCCTCGTATCTAAGCTAAATGTAGCCTATTTTATTTTAAAACCATTATAAATCTACCCTTTTCTCTTCTACTTTAAAGCCATTCTCCCCTGTTCTATCACAACACCTCTGATAAAATAGACCCTCTACATTCATATGAACAACATACTTTGAAATGCACAAGTTATAGTAAAACGGGAATTAATGAAGGGGAATGCCTTCATATATCTATTTTAAAATATTAATCTGTGTGCATATGCATTATCTACACAGTTGTTTGAATATTTGTAAGAATGAGATGAAATTCAAATGCTTTGATGAGTAATATCGTCACATATTTGTCTAGAACTTTAATTTTATTGAATAGCAAGAATGATGAAAGTGTTTTCCATAATAACAACAATGACAAGGGACTTATGATGAACTACAATTAACTCGGTGATTCATCAGTAAGCAGCAAAAATTTCAATGCATCCTGACGCTCAGAGCATTTGGTTGTGATTAGCAGTCTTTGAAATGTCACAGAATTTTATTTAATTGGCTTTGATTTTTTTAAAAAGGTAATCACTGCAAAGACTACATTTGTCGCCAAAAGAGATAATTGCAGTTGTCACATGACAACGTAGGTGCCTCACTGCTCTACCAACCACTTCTGTATTCTTACAGCAACTAATGAACCCTGCTTAAATCAGTGGTTGGAAAGAATTTGAAAGTGGATTTTAAACACGCATTTCAAAGATGTTCGGTATCAACATCTTCAGATCTTAATAACCCAGGCAAATACAGAAATTGAAATACAGGTAATTGCAAGACAAAATTAAGTGAGTTTAATTACTGTAAATCCTGAACCATTCTGAAAACGCAGCTAGATTCTCAATAAGACTATCAGTGTAAGATGAAGCCTCCCCTCCAACTTTCTTTTTTAAGTGTAACCCAGACATCCTTAACTAAGACAAAGTTCACGTGAACAGATTTCTGGCATATAAAGGTCACATGTTGTAGACGAAGTTGAAAATGGTTAGCAGTATTCTTTTAAGGATAGTTGAAACTGTGAAATTTACATATTAGCCTAATATTTTTAACACCTACCAGCAGCAACTGAAATAAACTTATTCAAATACATAGACACATAAAGGTGCATACTGTATATACACACACAGAACAAAAACAACAACAAAAAAACCACTGTAATTATAAAGTTAGTAAATATAACGATCCTTCCCAACATATAAACATTGCTTGTTCTATGGACAATATTTTACTGTCATGACAGTTTTGGAGTTGGTTCTAATTTATTACCTTAAAATCGACAGTAATTGCTAAAGAGCTGGAAAAACACCAGCAGCGCAAACCTGAAAAGCATTAACTTACCTCATTGAGCATGTTGAAAGCTTCATTTAAAGCAATGTCCAGCATTCCAATTCCTTTTGCAAAAAGCTTGTCAAGGTGCTCCCTAAAATGCTGAAATGAACAAGAATGTTTTATTTGTCAGATTATTCTTATATATATTTTTACAATGATTAAAGTTTTCTTGAGACTTACCAGGACTGCATACAGTAATTCATAAACCATAGTAGTTCCTGCTCAATGTTTTTGACAAAGTCACACCAAAGTATAGACATATTAGAATAATAACTTAAAAATGTCACAAGACTTTTTTTGACCAGTTATTCAAACTGTTCTTTATTTGCCTTTTAGTTTGTTTTTATACATACCTTCATATACATATCTTCATATAATATTTTTTACTGTAGTTATTCAACTTTTAGCTCTCAGGAAATACTACTTAATAATTATTCACTGACAGTTTTCATGTCCTATTTTGTGTTATGTCTCCTCAAAAGTTGGTAGATCCTATTGTTTTGTTTAGCTGTTTTGCCCATTGCTGGTCAAGCTGTTTATCAATGTCAGCATAATATTAAAAGAACAGGTCTTGCTAAATATTGGCAATTATCTTCATGTTTATGTTGCATAGCCATAAGCCTTATTTTTGCAGTTCTAAATGTTTCATCAATTATGCATTGCTATAATTGCTTGTCCATAAGCATTGGTAAAATCTTCTGGCAAGCAATTCTGACGCACGTCAGCATTCATCCTATATTCCTCTCACAGTAAACAGAGAATCATATAATCATGGAATGTCTTGGGCTGGAAGGGACTCCAGATCATCCAGTTCCAACAGTTCCCGTCACATATTTTATTTCTCCAGATATGTCAGAAGTTTGAACAATTTCACAAATTTTACACTCAGCAAAAAATAAAGGGCTATACTATAATACAAATATTAAATTGTAGTTCTAACTTTTAGATTAAGTAAGCACATTTTCAAAAGTATGGTAGCACTTCCTTTTGCAAATAATGTTCAGAGAAGAAATAAAGTCTCTTAGGTTTTTAAGGAATTACACAGGATAAAATCCAGTTTCATGAGTCATGCCAACATAAAAAGAAGAACACTGAATGAAATATCAACTAGCAAGCGTGACACCCCTGATTTTATCTGATGGATACATATCTTCCTTTGTAGAATAAAAAGATATTACTCTGCATATTGGAAGGCAGAGTTCTTTCTATTTCATTAATAAATTTCAGTCTGTCAAAATGAGGAAAATTTCCATCCTAGCTCTAGGCGATTTTGAAGCATACACTACTGCCACAAAAACAGGCTGCTTTTTCAAAACAATTAGTCCGCAGTGACCTAGTAAACGTAGTTCATTGCAGCTCAATGCTTTGAACAGCCAAAAGGCACAGTCTTATTTGTCTAAATAAAAAGCAATAGCATTAATCTCTACATACCTAAATTGCAAAACGATTTTTTTTTGCCAACTTAAACACAGCTAACTTCAGTAAACTCTATCACTATTGCATAGTAATACAAATCACAGTTTTAAGTATAATTTATAAACATAATGATTTTGATTAAGAAAATGAAGACACACGTAGTGGGGAAAAAAAACAAACGAGGAAAGCATTTTTTAAGATCCCACAGATGGATAAAAAGGTCAGTTCAATAAGTTAGTAAGAGGAAAATTTGTCACTTCATTAGCCATGTCAAAACATTAATATATATCTAAGAAAACTAATTATGTTTGCAGAAGAATTAAAATCCTATTGTCCCCTTACATCACGCTTTTCGTATTTTTACAAATAATAATAAAAACATGAATGAATATAAAATATCCAAATGTTCAAGAAATGCATTAACCTCTTCTTATTCCGTATCCTACTTCAAAATACATCTGAAAGTTAGGTATAAGCTCACATAAAATATAGGCATATTCTTGACTTCAGTTAACAAAGACTGGAAATTGAGAGTAGCGATGCAGAAAGCAGTTTCCCAGACAAGGGCTACGTCAGCTGTCAGCAGCACAACACGGTGTGCTTTCCATCACTACTTCAAAACACAACTGACTTGCACTGAGTCTCACAGACCACTGACTTCTACGCATACAGACAGAAACAGGACTTTTTCAGCAAATGAAGCTTTACAGAAACTTAGAAAGTGCACATATCTTTTTTAATGAAATATTTAAACATATATTATTTTAAAATTGTTCACAGAAATTCTTCAAAAACTGAAATATATTTATAAAATTCTCCAGGAAACATCCTTTCAAAACAAATTTCACATATAGTTGATGGTTTTAAACCAGAAAATGTAGTTTGCTGCTAAGTAAAATGTTGAAAACAAGCAGTTCACTTCTGTTCCATTGATGTCCAAAACTATTTCAAAACATCCAGTGTAAGCATTGACCAGAAGTTTTCAAGCTGTGGGAGCAGTCTGTGCTTACAGCCTGTCTTTACAAGATCCATGAGACTAAGATCAGTTCACAGTTGTCACAGATGCTTCCAATAACACAATTACTGACCCCAAAACAGAGCTTTCAGAAAAATGAAAATCACCAAATTTTGTCATGGAAATAAGTTTCCAATCTTACCTTTTTGTAAATCTTGCATGTTAAATAATTATCACAAAACACATTTCTCTCTGAAATATTTTACTGCTTCATAATTAAACGAGAATTACTTTGCTATTGAAAATTAGACTTATGTGTAAAATCTTTGAGTATTTCAGCAGTAGGCACTGTGGAATACTTATTACAAAGCATATACATTATCAAGTATGAAAATACAGAATAAACAGATTAGCAAAAATCACTCATAAATACTAAAATCTCCAGTGTATAGTCAGTTCACATTATATGTCAGAAGAATAAATATTTTCTCTTGCTACAGTGCTCTCTCTCTTTACATATGTATACAAACACACATTCTGAAAATAGTAATGTTTGTTTGATATAAAAATTGTAAAAATGTTAAAAATCCACTTCATGCAGTATGAATTTTAACAAATAATTGTTTGCTGTCCCCAGGCTTCTGAACAGATGAATGCTAGACAAGGTGGTTCTGCAAAAAGGTCTAGTGACTAAAATGAATGTGTATTTTTATTGACTCCATTCTCTATCTTTGAAGTGTTTTAAATCTTTTTTTTTCCCCCCAAGAGTTTCAGCACTGTATGTCCACTAAAAAATTGCATAACATTCCAATTAACATTTGTTTCCTTCTTTATCACACCAGACGCTCTAAGTGCGTGGCATTAATTGAAACCACACTGAAAGACATCATGTTTCATTTTTCAGGAAACACAAAGACTAACTTCCTCAGACAGTCCACACTTTATCTAGCTCAGGCTGTTTCACTGTAAACAATGAAAATGGACTAGCGCATTTCCGCACATGCAGACTGCTGCACACTTACCAGCCATGCTATAGTGCTCCTTTTGTTATTAGAAAGCCAAGGCATTTTTAAACCATTGTATCATTTCAATATGAGAATACCAAATTTTCAACCTGGTATGCCTGTCACAATTTCTGGATAACCTGCTGACAGGTATCTGCAACTGCCATCCAATAATTTAGTAACTTACAGATGTCCTGCAAGACAGCTATAATTCAACCATGTACTACTGCAAAAAATGTCATGACAGGAGCTAAACCACTGAATCATCATTTTAAAGAACAATAGATGACTTTGGAATGAGATAACAAACTCCTCAATTTTACTTTCAGTAACTTCCATAAACAAAACAGATCCCAGAAAGCAGGTTTGCTTGCTCATAAAAACTCAGAAAGACCATGTTTTAATTTAATCTTTTCATTTTAAAAAACTTACTTAATACCAAACTGCATAAGCAATAATATTAGTCCATCTCACTTTCTCTTTACTGTCATATTGGAGACCTTGTATTTGAATTATCTAAAGCTTGAACTCAGTATCTCAACTAACAGTGTGCATAAGCATTTGCCCGCAACTGTATGTTTAATTTCCATGTGCAATTACCATAACGTGCAATATCTAATTGTGGACTCAAATATCTAATTGACATGCATAATCTTGGTAATTCTAAATGCAAATTAGGCACACAATTATGACAATCAGACTCTGATGTCTGATTACAAAATTATAGGGCCAGAGCTCAACAGAAGAAGATGCGTCTAGTTACAGTAAAGAAGCATGGATGTGTTCAGCTGTAGAGGTATCTACAATCATTTTAGAAGTAGTTGAAATACATATCTTGCAGAAGGCTCTGGGTAAACATCATTGCAGCCTTCCAATACTTGGAAGACTTTTTACGCAGCGTAATAGTGACAGGACAAGGGGGAATGGCTTTAAACTAAAAGAGAAATTTAGGTTAGATTTTAGGAAATAATTCTTTCCTCGTAGGATGGTGAGGCACTGGCACAGCTGCCCAGAGTTGTGGAGGTGCTCAAGAACAGGCCAGATGAAAACTTAGGCAGCCTGAGCTGGTGGGTAACAACCAGCCCATAGCAGGGGGTTGGATCTCGGTGATCTTTAAGGCCCCTTCCAACCTAAGCTATTCTAGGGTTCTAAGATAACCCAAAGAGAGTAAAGAAAAATCCACTCATGTCTATCAGCCCACGTAAGGTCCTTCCATGTATCTATGAGGTTTCAGTCAGGAGTATTGGTAAGCTAACTGATGTACACATCTGAACAAATTAATTCCTCATCCACCTTCTACCTTACTGTTTACCTTGTTAAAGCAATCTTATTTTTTCTTGATTGTAGGGCTTCTGCATCAGTAGCTTGAGTTATGCTTAAATTCCCAATTATACAAAGTTTTCAACATTTTAATTAAAACCTATTATTTGGTTTTAATAATACTGTGTTTTTCACAAGATGCTACTCAATATTTGCAGTCCACTATAGAGTTATCTTTTAATCAATCTGATTTGAGATTACTAGAAATAATTTACCATTGGTTAGAATGACATAATTAGATGGGGTTGCAGGACCATAGTTAGTCTAAAAGTCTAAGCATATATGAATAAAGTGTTTTCTACAGATTCCACATAGGAAAAGTTCACATCTGATACAAGCACTATAATTTATACATTTACATCACCTAACGACAATACTATTGTTTGACAAAGGTGAACTTCCTAGAGAAAAATACTGTTAATGAGTTAAAGATTTCTCCAGATTTTGTGTTACTAATTCTTGCAAAGACTTGCACTATAACTATTATTTCCTATTTTCATCCATGCATGTTAATATTTGAGATATACTCAGTAATGACTTATCAGATTTGTGAGGAGGAACTACATCAATATATAAAGCAGTGAAAAAACAGAGTGACATTTACTGGTACCTCACAGGGAAGCCTACCCACACAAACAGTTGATAAATCTGCATTAACATCTGTAAAATGAATATAAGCATCTTATTTAAGATTAGTTGCTAGAGCAATTACAGGTTAGCATGCTGTTGATGATTATCCAATCACTCATTTTCCCTAGCATGTTGTGTTGGTAGGCTGATTTTTTTTTTTTTTCCATATAAACAAATACCAGATATGAAAAGCTAGAAGCTGATTTGTTGGTCAAAGAACTCAAGATTCAATATAGCAAATTAAAAACAAGCTCCCTGTTAAACAAATTAGTTGCCTGGAGCTGCAATAGAAAACTTCAGAGCCACTTTCAACGGTCTGATGCTAGCTGAAAGTTATGAGGGTCCAGAACGGCTATTCATCTGATAAAAAAATTAAAATCGATTTTTAATTTTTGAATTAAATGTGAGCCTTTCCATTTTTGGTGTTGTGAATTTTGTTTCTTTTGTTTTGGGTTGGATTGGATTTTGCTGTTCTTTTTTTTACAGCTAAGTAATGCAGTCAGCAATCCTTTTTGGAGATCTAAGACAGATAAATAGACAATTAAGCATGCTTAAATAATAATAAATATGCTAATTTTGTATTTACCAGCCCCTTATTGGGAATTTCACCCAGTCCTGTTACTGAGTTAGTCTTCTAATTATTTACTTTCTGCTAACTGCATCTAGTAAAAGTTTACTAGAAATTAAATGCAACGCCTGTCTATTTTTGTCTTCCAATTTACGCACGGGTAAGTTCTCAACTTAGTTTGGAGTTATTGTGCCTATGTGTACATCTAGAAGATGATATATCTCATATGGAAACGCTTATAGAGAAATGTCCTCAACCCATATATAGCATATTAAAAAAACATATAAAAAAGGAATGCATATTGTAATATTGTTACTTTAAATCTGGAGTTACACTAAATCAGATTGTCATCCGATTCCTTTGGGGTAGGTAAATTGCAACATGGAGTTCCTCAAAGATGAAAACCTCTTGGCCCAAGAAAACCAGTATTAAAATAGGCAGTTCCACATGTTTGTAATTTGTAGAGAAAGTGCAGACGGTGACAGAACAATGTCTGAACTATTTCCCACTCTTTTTTTAAATATATGTATAGCAAATTGATACACTTCAAGGTAGCAGCTGTTTAATGCTAATGCCAAATTATAAGTTAGTTCGGTAAAATTCAAATTCATATTACATGCTTTACGTTACTAAGCCACATTTAGGGTCACAGATTAATTTCTACCTCATTTATGCTACCCAGTGTACATACAGACTTAATCTTTGCGATAAAGAGAACTTGAAGAAAGTTCTGCAAATCAAGAATGATTACAAAATTCTGAAAGTACATCTCCACATCTCCAAAGAGAACCTCCAAGGCAGGTATACTTTTTTTCACAAAAAATAGTGCTGTGCTTTGGAAAAAAAAAAAAAAATAAAAAGTTGAAAGAAGCAGATGCCTGCCATATCACTTGTAAATTATAATTCAAAACCGAATTACTATAGTCTTTCATTGTAAAAATGAAAGCAGAAACACTATATGTTGGAAGAAGCCTTGGACGGGGATGTCTGCTTTGTGTCTTGGTAGAACTTGTGGTGTATATATATTAATGCCACTCACATCACAGTTATACATGAAGTTATAAGTTTGCCTTTTCTAAATATACAAAAATTGACTTGATTCAGTCAGGCTTCTCAAAAGAGGTATGCTTTCAGAAGTTATAGCTGACAGAAATTCGATTATATCCACACTGCTTAGAAAGCTGTAACATAAGCTTTCATATAATCAAAGATTTTGGGAAAAAAACAAAACAAAACAAAACTTGATCAAGACCAGTGGATGTTTCTAAACATAAGTAACTTTTCCTTGTTGATTGTTGACAGTATTAAAAAAAGCCAACCTTAAAAAAAAAAATGAAGTTGTTACACAAAGATTTACAACTCAAAACTGCAGTATGTGCAGTTCTTGAAGCTGGCAAGGAACAGATTTAGGTGCTTAGAATCATCTCTTTTATCAATGTATCTTCACTCCTTATCAAAAGAAAACATTTTAAAAAAATTTTATTATTAACGTGTTGGAAGTTTAGGTGAAAACCTATTTATTATCCAGCTCTTCTTCCTTTTCCATAGTAAAAATGAATATCTTAAATTTTAAAATTATTTATTATAAATTTATATTTATTATGTATTATATAATGATATATCCAAATTACTTTACACTCTTTAAAAATCTACCGCAATGCAACAGATAATAATGCTGTAATCAAGGAGTGATCTTGATCAAGTCACTCTCATGAGTGTGATGGGGCATTTAAAAAAATATTGCCTACTTTCACTACCCCAACTATCATGAAAATTGTATGTCTTTCCAAAATAGTTATTTGGTTAAGCTGAATGTTACAAAGGTATATTTCTCATGCTTTCGCTTTGTTGCTACTTTGCTTATTTAATAAAACAATTCAGGTTCATAAATTTACTTTTGGGCTCCTTTATTACATAAATCAAGAAATAAGTGAGTAAACTCAACTCATCACCTTAATTCATTAAAACGGCTGTGGGAAAAGAAAAGAGCGAAGGGAAAGGAAGGAAAGGGAAAATTACATACAACTATGACCTGCTATCTATCTCAAGTTTATTTTCAAGGGAAAGATATCGATAACCGTCAAGATGGAAAAAGATGACACTTAGTTATTCTCCAAACCCTTGAATATATTGTTCAACTTAAAGGCAAAGGAAAACACAAACTGACATCAGATTAAAAAAAATAGTACTTAACTGGAAAGGATGTAGCAGCTTACTCTGAAGAACATGAAATTGTACTCAGCTCATAAAATCTGAGCATCTAAGTAGCACAGAAACTAAGCAGCACAGAAACAGATTTAAAATAAATCTGCCATTAAGTAACATATGGGTATATATTAATCAGCATTCTGATCAGTTGCAGAGTGAAGGAAGGATCAGTATTTGGATTAATTACAGACAATACATCTTGGGAATATATTTAAATCTTTAGCTTTTAGTCTAGAACACGCACAGCTTTCATATGGTTAATTCCATAAAGTGCTGCTTTAGAAAACTACATAACAGTTCACAAACAAGGGCCTTCAACAGGAAATGATTAGCAACAATTCACGTTGCTCCATTCAGCAACCAAATTCTATGTAGATATCCTAAAAATCAAAAGTGAAGAACATCAAGCACATTAACGAAGCAGCCCCTGAAGAATAATTCCTGTGGAATGTCGGTATATGTTTAGGTGAAATAAGAAGAACCCATGTGAGTAGTACAATAAAGTTTAGCAGGACCAGACCAACTTAATTTCATCTTGGCGTACATGAAAAGATCTAAGATAGACACACCTAGAAATGTGTTTTCATTGCTATATTTGCTACTTCCTGCAATGCCTCATTGACTGTTTTAGTAAAAATGAACTGTCAAGCTGAACCCTAAGTGCAATTCAGTGCTGAGCTGAAACCCTTTGGTCTGTCTTTGGTAGAAAAGACACAGACAAACTTTTAAGACACGGCAGCAGCTTTGTATCGTCTAGGCAAAAGCAACACTCATTACCAGAGAAGTTCTGTAGTTACAGGTATGGCTTTAACAGCCTTTCAATATACAAGAACTTTTCAACTATCTTATTAAACCCAGAATTTAATAATTTTATTTGGTACAAACCATCCTATCTTAACCTTCTAAGACTTGCAATGCAGTATTGCTTCTACAGAGCAACTGCACTTGAATGGCAGGCAATAAATCAGGCTTTAAACTGTAGATTCATTATGTGATAGTCCTTCAAAGAACACTTTCAATAAACAGTGCATTTTTATTTCAAAAAAAAAAAAAAAGTCAGTAGTATATAATGCATTTGCACACACATTGAATTTTCATGGATTAATACATTATTCTTTTGACATGTCTGTTTGGAATAGTCACACTTTCAATTCATATAGAATAATATCTGTTTCAACTTTAGTATTAGTGTGACTTAAGAACACAACCTATTCCTCAGTCTTTTTTTTTTAAGTGTGTTTTCAGTAATTTCTGTATTTTTCAATTAGGATTAATCAATCTAAACAGCTAGATAGATATTTTTCTTCATACTGAGTCGCACGTGATTCCTTAGAAATGTCAGAAGTAGAATAATTAATTTATTAATTGCAATAATGTAATCCATTATACTAGGAAAAGGTCATCACAGCACATTTTAGGCAATGCAGCCTCTGTTGTTTTGTTCCTTTCATTCCTTACCTCTTTGTTGGTTCTGTCTGCTTGAACCAATGTTCCATTCAGACACGGTTCTACATAGTGAAGTTCTTCATTATACTATTCAGAAAAATAAAAAGTATTATGAAAATTTAATTAAAAGCTTTGAAAGATACAATGTAATGATTTAGAACTAGAGGGAAGCATGCATATAAAGCAAGAACAATTGGATTCAGTTCATTTTTAAAAACTGACCAAAGACATTTTTCTTTGTCATGCTTCTTAATATCTCAGAGGTTTAGAATTTTTAAAAGGAGCATTCAATGGAACAGATGCCAGCTTGGGTGGAGGTAATGTGTACTATACACACTAGCTGGCATAAATACCCTTCAAGCTGAAATCTGGATAATATTAAGAGATTAAGGGTTCGGATTTGATGCATCTCAGTCACAATTCCCAATTCTTTGTTACATATTAAATAAAAGACTTGACAAATAATTGAAGCATTGGCTAACACATTTTGGAAGGTTAATAGCGAAATAACTATGCTAAAAAGTCTGTGAGCTTGAATCCTGAATACATCAGGATTTAAGAGTCAGAATTTAAGTCAAGCAAAATAACTCATTGCACAATGATACATGAAGCTGTCATAGATCCTGAAAGAATTCTCCGCTTTTCTTTCAAGGTTGAAGTTAGACAGTCCAGATTCATTTTCAGAAGCATCTTAAGAATTTAAATGAACAGCCTCATTTGCATTCAGTAGATCTAACAGAACTATTGATACTCTAGTGATTTAATTGAAAATCGACTTGTTTAAATCTTAAACCTTTCAATGCAGGTCAGATTAATTGATGCCTTCAAAAACTCTATGATATCCCTTGTAAAGATGTGATCTTCACTTAATTCTTATTAATTTGATCTAATCTGGAAGTTACCACAGATCAAAGAGCCTTTGCTTTTAAGCTCCACTTGTTTTCACTCTTTCCCAGACATTAAGTGAATCAGAACATCCATAGCAGACAAGATATGAAGTTAAGCCAAAAACAATCAGGGACAGCATTTCCAGTGATTAACGTATGCATTTATTCAGTTGCTCCTCCATCTCAACAAGAATTAAAAAAAAAGTCTTGCAACAATTCATTTCTGACTGTTGCTTACACAAGGTTCTTGGTCACTGCAAAACCTCATTTCTGCTGTGGCTGTGAATTTGATCGACTCCCTCTTCAATTTAACACCATTCCTTTGTCTGTACAACATACGCATAAACACAGATCGCTGCAACCTGTTCCACAACGGACATCTGTCATCACCATTCATGTGAACAATGCACTGCTTGCCACACTAATTAATTAATTACATAATTACTGCTGCAAAGGGAAGAGCTTTTAATTAGAACTTCATCAAGTTATTCTTGAGATGCTGTGTCAGACTCAGTCCTTAACTATAAAGAAGTGTATACCCAGAGAAACTTATTTCCTACTGCTGGATATGTAGAACATTTACATCTACAAAGTAGCTGGTTGAATGTTTAAAAACAAACCAAAATTCTAGAAAGGGATTTATGCAAAAATTCTTTAGCAGACTTGCATACTTCTCCAATTATTTTATTCCCATCAGTGTTATTACAATATATGAGAGCTTGCCAACACGTCTATTATTCCAAAGCTAATATGAAAACACAAGGCAGTGACAACCGAAACACTTGAGAGTCACTGGAAATGTCCTCTGTGCACCCCAGCATCATAGCCATTCATTTGACTACTAAATGATATACTTTTAGCTGCAGTTTCTCTTCAGGCTGCTTTCCAGTCCATCTCCTGACAGCCACTGCAAAATAGTAATGCAAAATCTGCAAAGCAACTCCTACTATAGACCAAAGTAAAAACTGCCTTCCATACTATTGAAATACAAAAAAAATCCCAATACTACACCACACACTGAAAACCTGTAACACACTGGCACACCAAGCACTACTCCCAAGCTTTCTCTTACTTTCACACCTTTTTTTTTTTTAGCATGTTCTTCAATCAGTGTATTTCCTGATTAAACCTGGGCTTTTAGCATGATTTTGGTAGCTGTTTTTGGAAGCTAGAACAAAGGCATGCTTTTTCTTACATGATACCAAGCAGTCTGTAGTCAGCCAAAATGCAATAAAGAATTATATTATTTTTTTCTCAGTCATGATCATTTCAAATATCTCACATTTAACAGCAAAATACCTAGTTCTAAATGCTGTATTAATACTGCCCTTTTTTTCCAGATCTATCATCATCAGCAAACAGATGAATCACAAGTTCCTACTCTATCAGAGCTTGTACTTAAGTAGCACAATTTCATTCTGCCCAATTTCTATTAAATAGTAATTATTTTTCATTAATTTAATATTATAATTAAATAGTCCAGACTTCTCAGCACCAGGCTATCTCTACAGACATACAGCTTGCATGGCTCCCAGCCACATCATAACCCAGACAGATGCCCAGTATCTTCACCCAATGTCTTTATCATTATTATGCTGCATAGTATAAAGGATGCCCATACTGTCACAGAAAGATGTTTCAAGTCCCTCAGCAGTCCCATTCTACAGAATCAAAAGAGGAAGAAGAAGAATGTTCATTCTCACATAAGCAGTACAATTGCACAGACAGAACGTGGCCACAACTTTCTTCCTATACTCATCCTTCTGAAACCCTGCCAAATTGTGACACTATTTGCACTTGTAGTATCTAATTCACCTTGCAAATATCACTGTAGAATATTCTAAGTAATCTGCTATTTATGGAAAAAAAAAAAAAGAATTATGCAGTTATGCAGAATTAATATTTTATATGGTAGTGTTCTGTGGGTAACAAGAATAACCTGGATGTGCTCCATTTGCCAGTGCTTGTACAGATACAAATAAAAGCACAGTAAGAAAAACGCTATCTGCATTATATACTTTATTTTCCCTTTATATATATTAAAAAAATACTACTAGATAGAAAAATTTACTGAACAAAATCATTTCAGTTCCCAAAGGAATTCCCCAAACAGCAAACATCTTCCTAACTCAGTAAAAACCGAAAAAAGGGTGATACAACACGTGGAGCCATTCAAGAAGAGTTTGCTGCTTAAACTGGCACATTTGGTTAGTAAGACTTCTAGTTCAACTGTCAGCTTCAGTAGAATACTCAGCTTGTGCTTCAAGCACATGTTAAATGGTTTTGGTCTTTTTGTAGAATATATTGCGGTATTATTAGTGATAATTTTTTTAAACTTATCAAACTTTCTTTCAGAGTAGAAGGAAAAAAAAGGCATTCCAGAATTTTCTCAATCTAGAGAAAACCTCCACATACTTCTCACAAACTTTCACAGCAATTTGAATTCAGTTCTGCAGTTTTTCTAGGACATGTAGAATTTCATATTTAAATGAATTTGCTTCTTGATCTTCAATAAAAAGGCTTGTTACTAACTGCTGACTTTGCCAGCAATACCTGATACAGATCTGTTAATCCCTGGGCAAGGAGATTTTTGAAATAGAGATTCTCCTTTAGTTCAAAGCTGTGAGTACTCAATTTTTATATAACCTACTACAAAATTCATCTACTTGAGTAGAAGACTACATTCAGCTTTTCTGATATTTCTTAACGTTACACAGTACCATATCCATACATGCAACCATAGGAAATCATTATCACATTGCAGATGTGATATCTGCACTGCTATAGCATAGAGGGTTAAATCTGTGTACAGCCTGTGCTCCACTGAAGAAAGGAGGGAGAAGAATTAACATGGTTTACGATCTCCTCTTAAAACCTAAGTCTGCTTTAAGTATTCTTATAATTTAAACACCTGAGGACACATTATTATTACTTTATTAGTAGTATTAAATTATTTATTTACATTTATTTTCTTTATTAATTTACATTATTTTGCCAATCTAGTTGTTTCTTGGCATAGCATAAAACAGAATGAGTGGGCCAAACTAAGAAGAATCACAGATAGCTGCTGATTTATCTTGTATAATCAGATACTATCCATACTCTGAAAATATGAGGAGATGTGGCTCTAAACCTATGTAAGTAGTTTGCATTTACTTCAGCATTTTGCATATTTATTCTTTAGCAAAGCAGTCTGGAACAAGATCCACAGAAAAAAATAACTTTCATATTGTGTTGTGCAACAACACAGATAAAAGATTTCACACAACTCAAGATATCCATTTCAGCCCACCCTAAGACCAAACAACGAAGCCAAACCAATTCCTTTAATTCTTGTTCAGGTATTTCCAAGCTTGTCCTAGCATTCCCACACACATACAAACACAGCCCATGGCTTGGAGCAGTTATATGGAGATTGACAATTGGCTGCTTTCCCTTTGCTCAGTCTCCTGCTGTGTTACCTACACAGAATCTGATTACTCAGGTGAGTTAAAAAAATAGGTTTAAACATTCTGAATGAATGCAAGGACTTAAACAGGACGACACAGAAAATACTTACAATGGAAAATTTAGCAAACTGAAACCAGGAACTACGCTACTGTGCTCTGAATGAACAAATAATACTCCTCTAATATATTTTCCTAATATGGTGTGACAACAGCATTAAAATTGATTTGGCATTCTCAGCTCAGTTAATATTTCATTCTTTTAATGTAGAGTTTACATTTTTTGTAAAAGCATTTGAAAAATTTCAACATTAAACAGAATTAGTACTTCTTTTATGATAATATTGTTAATTTAATGCATGACTTGGAGTTATGCTTCAAAGTGAATTGGAAAAATATGCCTTTTCTCTTGTTGCCAGCATCTCTTTCATGTACCAGTAAACTGACCTTAAATTTAAACAAAGGCAGCACAAAATTTGTCTTGTGCTTCAACAGGTTTTTTTTTTTGTTGTGTTTTTTTTTGTTTTTTTTTTTGTTTTTTTTTTTTTGCAATTCAATCATCTAGTCCATCAATTTCAGATAGATTTTCCAAACTGAACATGAAAACTGAAATGATTTTCAACATTATGTTTTTATGCTTACTCTCTGGAAAGACTTGCACTGAATTTTGCTTTCTTTTACTTATAAAGTTAGAAAGGTATTTTAGTGAAAAATCAAATGGACATGGCGGACATAAATCAACCAGTTAATGTATAGCTAGTAACTTTCAGGATTGGCAGGTTTTGTTTTGTTTCTCTACTGAATATTTTTAAGTGTTAACTGAATTTTTAACGATGTTAGTGTGTACTGATCATAATTCCCATTATCATTAATGAGAATTCTCAATTTCTTTTTGTGTACAGAATGCAGAATTGTATGACAACACAAAAAGCACACTCAAATTTTTTTCAAAAACTTCTTGTACAGTGAAATATTGTAAAGGGAGAATAAAAAACTAACAGATTTGACAACCACAAATTTTGCACAAATGCTTTTCAGACTTCAGTTTTCCATTTACTAAGCTCCACTCCCCATTCTTCTATTGATATATATAACTATTTCTTCAATGCTCAATTTCTTTCCAAACTTGACCCTGGCTTACAGCAGTCCAACTTTTGCAGAGAACAAAGATTTGAGACTGAGCTCCATAAGAGATGTGTGATCTTTGCCACCCGATTGCCTTTTACAAGGTAACTCATTCCTGCTCCCACAATGCTGCTCTGTTTTCTCACTTATCAACCCTGACACTTTTTAAACAAGGCCTGCCTTCTTTCAACAGATAAATTATAAAACATCTCGCCTTTCCCTAATCTCATCTACTCTTTTGGTAAACTTAAAAGTGTTCTTCCTTCTTTCCTGTAACAAACACAGAAGTTTCTCATCTGTTTGTGTAAACCTTCTGCTAGCTTCATTCTGCCTGTTGATTATCTTTAAGTCCTCTATCACATCTTTCATCGCTATTTTCCTTTTATTTCCTTCTTTTCCTTCAAAATGCAGGCATGCTTTAGGGCGAGTGAACTCCTTAATCCATCTGACTCCTAATTCCTGACACACTTCCTCATAAGAGTCCTCCATTAATCTCTGTGCATAGTAAAGCCATATGATTGTTAAGGTTCAAAACTTTCACTTAATCTTACACATGCATTGCTTGTCCAGAGTTATTCTGCCTCACAATTTGACCTGGGAAGAGAAGGAGATACTGCACTTTTTGTCCCAGGTCTCACAGAGCAGCCATCTGAACAGGCATTTCAGGTATTGGCTGTTATCAGTGCTTCAGAAGTCATTTCTGCTGAGTACTAGTCACAGTACCCCTGGCTTTACTGCAGACCCTCAGTATACCTTCCTCTAACACATCACATTTTAAAAGGAGTCTGTAATGCAGTGCCAGCCTACCTATGCCATTCTTCACAGAAAGGTCGGCTGCCTTCTCTACAGCACTGCTGTTAACAGCTTGTTACATTTTCAAGCAAACAAATTGTGTGCTTTCTTTAAATTATCACTTTTGCCTTGTGAGGAGACAGCAAGGATTATTTTGTGATATTTAGTTCAAAACAACTCCTTAAAACCCTTCTTCCATATGACAAAATAACACCTCTCCCACTCGCTGCCAATCCTGTCACAGCCTCCTCCATCTCTGCAGTACCTCTTTGTGAATAGTGAAAAGTGAATAGTTGCAGGGCCATATTTGCACAGCAACCATCCCACAAGTGTCCTACAAAAACTGAACATCTGAGCTGATAAGAATAAAATTGCACTCTCAGCCAGTACTCCTGCTTATTTCAGCAAATAAACATAATTACCCTGAAAGAGGCCATAGAATAGACAAAAAAAATCCAAAACCTTTAGATGAAGAAATCACCTAGTACACATGCTATAATTATCATAGTAATTACATCTCTATTTATAAGAATTTCCTATACTACCAAGCAAGAGGGGCTGCAGTGTTGGGAGCTGTGGAAGGGGGCCATAAGCTGCCCTGTGCCACTGTGAACAATTTTTTAAGCACAGCTCTGTTTATTTTCAATTACAGTTTTAAAAGATATGACATTCCTTCATACTTAAGCATACTGAAATATTTGTACATAGTACTATTATTTCAGCAGAAGGTTTGCTTTGGGTCCTTGCTTCACATTCTTTGTTGTAGATGAACATTTTGTTTTTCCCAAAGTAAAAAAAACAAACAAACAACAACAACAACAAAAAACAACAAAACAACAAGAAAACCTCTTCCCATAAATATTTCGGAGTCTTTCCACATCGCTTACAATAACTGTTATGAGTTGTAAAAAAATCAGAGATTATGCACTAAAAATGGCAAGTCAAATGTCTTAGTAATTATTTAGTTGACATGTTTCTACTTCTTATTATGGTGGCTTTTTAAATTAACACTAATCACAGTTGTGTTGGAGGACAATCTCAATGATTTGCATTCATATTAATGGTATCATTTACATTAGAATATAAAAGATGCTTCCCTTGCAACAAGGGAAAGCCAAAATCCTTGCATTTGATAGTAAGATAGTTAAAAACATTCTTAGGATTTAGATGCATGAAAAAACCATGTACTAATCAATTGTTTTATCTTACTGCTTATAAGCAAAACAATATCCACAAAGGGAAAATTATTAAACCATTAATTCCTCCCCCGCCAAATTGCAGTTGTGATGTCAGTTTAGGGCATGGTCAAACCACCCTTACCCACATTATTCTCATTATGCTTAAATAGCTGTAAAACCACTCTCTTGTTATTTATTTAAAATGTGTGAATACTATTTGATACATGAAAACATTATGTACTATTTATGATCTAAATTATCACTTTAAGCAAGCAGCAGTAATACCTCTCCATAAAGCTTCAAAAAACCCTTGCTGTTATTTGCAAAATAATGTCATATCATAGCATCAACGTGGAAAAAAATGTCCTGGAACTTAATGAATCTTTAAAGCTAAATATCAGGCATCGCTTTTCAGACAATTTTATCGATGGTTAAACTGCACTTTTGGGCAGTAGCATGTGGATTGACTTAATTATCAATATTAAGTGTTGTGTTATAATTAGAAGAAAAATGTGAATATTAGAAATAAAAATGGTAGATTTAAAATAGGTCAGCAAAATGGTGGCATGCAGTGGCTTCTTATATTCATTAGCATGCTTTAGAGTTGTGGTTCAGGAGCATCTCACATTTCTGAAACTCAATTAACTCAGTACACATACAACACGTTTTAAACTCACACTGAGAAAAAAAATAAAAATTGGGAGGTAAATTTACATTTTATCTTGCTATGCAAGCTTCAGCAAGAGCTAACATCTAATTATATTAATTTTTACACAATCACCATTTTGTATATTGCACTTTACTGAAGAATCTGTAAGATAAAAACAGTTGAGATAAGGAGGAAGAAATCCCCAAATTAAAAAGGTAATGTGAAAAGTGCAAACAAACTACAAAACAGATTGCTGTTCTTTGCTGCTCCCAATCTTATGACAGCTTAAGGGGCTTTGGATTGCAACTCCTAGAAAACAAGAGTTTGAAAACACTGTCATCACCTGAAGAGGCTTGCATCAGAAAATCAGTTTGTCCAGTAGCTACAAATGCCATCTTATAACAATCACTTGCCTGCAGCATTTTTCAAGTTTACTGTGTGATGTAAAATATAATGGATAGCAACAAAAGATGGAAAAAAATAATGGAAGAAAAATTCGAGACACTCACAGCAATTATATTGAAGAAGTCGTCATCTCCAAGGGTATCCAAAATAGATGAAACTGTCTGCTTAGCGATAGTCAAGCGAAGTCCTTTCATACTGCCACTGACATCTACTAAAATTACCACATCTTTTGGAGAAGTTGCTGCTTGGATGTACCTAATACAAAATACAAAACATCTTGTTCCTTAAAATAATGAACTTCTTAAATTCCCCATTTCTTAAATATAATATACATCAATTGCCTACCATTTCCTATTTCTGCAGTCAAATGCAATAACTCCATTCTCATCAGGTTCCCATTTAATTCCTGTTTAGACAAAGAGATGAAAAGACTAAATTACAACACTTTGTTGTAACTGCTCAAAACATCTCTGTGATATTGTGGCAAACAGCATTTAACATTTTCATACTTATCAATCTCACAGTCAATGCTATTATAATATAGAAAATGCTGGAAAACAGTAATGAAAGAGGACTGCTAGAAACAATATGGCTTCCTCACTCCTTTTTAGCCTACTGTAAGGTGAAAACCTCTTAATCTTTCCATGCTTTCCATATTTGTGTCACTGAAGTAATGTTGTACCTGGTCTCCAGTGCTGTCCAGATTCTAGACAGGCTGGCCAAGTTCCTTTCAAGCCTTGAGTACTTACAGTTCATGGGTGATCTCAGCAGGTATTGCTATACAGTTATACTTGCTACCTTGATAATAGCTTGTACTTGCTTGCAGCTGCACTTACAGGCTGCACATTTTGTGTTTTGACCAGTCACTACGTCTAGTACCTCGAGGCTGTGAGTCAAGCAAAATATGGTAAAAACAAGTCCAATTTTTTTTTAAAAACAAGTTACCGCCTTTAAAATAAAGACATTTTCTATTCTTCAGTATCATCCAGCTTGAGAACTCAGCCATAATCTAAAATTAATACGAACATAACATACATTCAATTCAGCCACTTTGAGACATACAGGCTTATAGTATAGTATGGCTCAAATTAAACTTGAGATTTCAGGTCTAAAATCAAACCAACCAACAGTTTGTTGCTATACTGTCAGCTAAAAGAACATTTTCATCTATCAGCCTGACCCAAAGTTGTAGAAGTTGAGGATCAGTTTATTTAGCATCTTATTGTATTTAGCATGTAGCAAATTCGATATGCAGTTTTATTTAAACATAATATTTCATATTCATTTAATTTACTGCATAGAAATAAGTTGCATTGTCACATTTTACTACAAGCTATGTAGAATTAACTTTAAAAAAAACTTTTGAAATCTTTAAATGCAAGACAACACATTATTATCTATGCAAGAATGGAATAAATTGCAATTAAATTGTATTGTTTGTCTTGACAGAGCAATGTTATCTAAATTCAGTGCTATACAAATGGTCTATTTTGTTCTCTACAGTCAATTTAGAAGTCAGTCACCTGTGTATATGCGAATAGAGAATATGCAAGATTTATGTGAGGGGCTACATTTAGAAATGAAAATTAGCAGAAAAAGGAACATTAAAATGTTGATTAGGAATCTCTCTCTGAAAACTACGCAAGTAAAACTGAACCTCCAAGTATCTGTGAAATTGTGACAGTGATCCATAGAAATGTGCAGCCATACATTCTTTATTGTTTCTCTGTAACCTCTGTTATTCTTACCTGGATACTGTCTGAAAAATCCTTTTGCACTTCCAAAGTACTGCCAGATGAGAGAAGGGTCACGATCAAAATTGTCAACAAAGACCTTATTTAAGGATTCTGACCAATAAACTCCATTTACAATAGCTGGATCTAAGGAGAGAAAAAAACTTTACCATTTTCAGCTTATTCGTTACCCTAAAAATCCCGTAAATGCAAAATATTTCACTTTCCTGCACCATTTAAGAGATTCCAAATACTTACATCGTGGAAGTATGGTTCAAATGACAAATAGAAACCATGTACATTTTGTAAATAACTTACTTAAAATTGCTAAGTAGGCCATTTATTTGGAACTCTTATATCACTTTTTTGGAGAACTTAAATGAGTAAACCTAAGGATTGCTTATTTATTTATTTTCCCTAAATGCTTAGAATGTCTCATAGCAATATTTTATACATTTCTTTTAATCTTCAATTTTGCAAGGTCAGTATTACTCTGTTTGAAAGTTCACTTGTGAGAACATAAAGTAAAATACTTCTTATTTCATACTTGGGTGAATTAATGGCATACACCAAACACAAAATCTTATAGCATATAACACTAATTGTATTCGGAAAGCACTGGACCCAGATTTCACAACAACATCCTATTATTTTTGACCCCCAGAGAGAGAAGGAAAGAGAGAATGAGAAGTACATAACAAACCCTTGATGTTGAAAATAAGTTATCTCTGTTTATTACATCCTAGTAACTCCCTCAGGCAGCAATTCCTGCAAACCCAGACTGCTCAAGTACATTTTTATGTTGCAGTTGGTTTTCAGGAGTAAATGAACACATCTAAGGAAGTTACTCAACTTCAAACTGTGATGTCAAATGTAGTTGACAGATGAGAAGCAATTAGGATATATTGCATTCCCAATTCAATCTGTACATGAAATCAAATCAGTAATGGAGAAAGCAATACACAGAATTAAAACCACAGATGTATTATTTCATTTATAGAAGTGTACATGCACACTAACATTTGTTCAAACATTTGAAATAATGCTTTCATTAACTCATGAAATAATGGGACTTTACTCATTTCAAAAAGACTGATCAGAATGTGATTTTAATGGAATGGAGTAAGGGTAAGATAAATTGTTATCTTTCCTTACACTCGTCAAGAAAAACAGTACAGAAAGTGAAACATCTGATCTACATATCTTTAAGTGTTACTTTCATCTAAATATTTTGGTCAAGAAAAGTCAAGGTCAAGAAAACAGATTTTGTTTTTAAAGTATGTCTTGTACAGTTATTTGTTTATCTAGGAGATGAAATATACATTTAAAATCCAATCAAATGCATCAAATGTCATCAGTCCAATGTACTTCTTCAATTTTGTCTAGTTGGCAAGAACCATTGTCTGGGTATTTCCAAGTCTCCAATAACAAGCTGTGATTGAGACATCAGGAATCAACTGTCAAGACTTCTATCGTGTGATCTGTCATCAGTTTTCAGAAATATTTCAGCACCTCAAAATACTGATTGGGCTGAGATTCACTGTTCAGCATTTAAACATTAAATGAGAAGTGATGTTCTGAAGTGAGAATCCCTTTCTCAGTCCACTGCAATCTTATTCACATCTTCTGATGGAGAAATTGAGTCGCTGAGGTGTTTCTAGGAAAGGCTTCTTGTAGGAACTGGAAGCTGTTCTCAGAATCAATAGGGCATTAAGTTCTTCATACACCCTTCAGTTACCAGTATGACTGAAAAGCCACACTGATCCTAAATTGAATAATTACACTTTATCTTACATTTAAAATAATCTCTAGTGTTTTTTTGCAATTTGTATTTGAATCTCATTCCAACACTGCACATTTTACAATATTTCTTTGCAATATTGAGCAGATCAGGTATCTTCTATCCTGTATTCCTCAGAGGCTAAGCATTAATGCCCTTTCCTAGGTGATCTGTGCCACAGTGTCCTCAGCTAAGCAGAACCTTCACTTTGACTCCCCACTCAAAGATTATTTAATTTGAATTCTATGTACACATCATCTCCATCAGATCATGAGACAAGCCTTAACTGTCCATGCTGTTAAGCTTTCAACTGAATCTAACATCCACCTACTGGCATTTAAGATACACATTTATATAATAAATATATATATAAAGCTATTTTTAAAATGCATTTATATTAAATTATCCACAGCACCATGGTAGCAGATTACTTTTATTAGCCCATCCATGAGGTGCTTCTTACTGTGTTTATATATATATATATATATATATACACACTATGAATTAGAGAACTCCAGTGAAATACAACCATAATTTTTTTTCCTTGAACATGATTATTTGAGTTTATATTCTGCATTATGTTGACAGCTCTAAGCACTAATCATCCAAATGCTTGCTGATCACCTAAAATATTAATTCAATGACACTGAAACTAATAGGATTTTTTTTTTTTTTTTTTTTTTTTTTGTACTGAAAGGAGCATTAAGCAAGCATATTAAACAAGAGAGTGCAATTAAAATGCAATCTGTGATGACCAGATTCCTTTAAAATTAATCCTGGTGGCAATTCACTACCTTCCTACAACCTGCATATCTATTATACTGGATGTTATTTCTACAATATGCCAAGAGCAATCTATAAATCACATTTTATGCATCAAACTTTTTTTTTTTTTTTTTTTTTTTTTTTTTTTTTTTTTTTGGTAATAAATAAATTAGGTCACAGTTTAATCCTTATTATACTGGAGAAAGAATAGAGTGGGGGAAAAAATTTATCCAGAACACCAATTGCAGGCAGATAGCCCAGAAGTGGAAATCATCTCTCTCTGGATGCTGTATCTGCAGGTAGAATGATCTCCAAACCAAAATTATTGCTGTAAATTTGGTTATGTCTGATGAATGCATCTCTTCGGATTTGTACAATCCGAAACGCATCTGAGCTCTCAATTTATAGCCTCATTAAAATATTATCTAATAACAGATACATTATTATATTATGTGCTTCTAGGCAGTTCTAAGTTTTAGTAATTCTACAGACATTACCCCGACTACTTCATTTGAAAACAGCATTGTTTTCATAATGCAGGTGAATGTCATCTGTATCCCCAAAATCATTACCAACATTGGCATGGAACTAAGTGCTTGTGAATATTTAGGAATCTGGGGAGGGGAAAAAAAAAAAAAAAAAAAGAAAAGAAAAAAAACAATACAAATGCAAAATCATTTCTGTGATGTTACAGAGGTGTTTCAAAGACAATAAGTGCAAACAGTTCCTGCCACACATCCTGAAACAGAATTTCTGTTTGTGCTTCCTGGCAATAACAGGTAAATACAAGTATTTCTTTTCCCTGGCATCTTAGATAGGTTTGCTTGCAATTATATGCCGTTTTGTTCCACTGCTGTTTGTGTAGATATTTAATAAAAACTAGCCTCAAGAAAATAGGAACATTGACAGGAATGTGAAATATAAAGGGGAAATAACAGTATAACTGCATGTAACAATTAAACTGCTGTCACAGATACTGCTGACCCTACGAAACAGGACTGAAGACTCAACAAAGGCAACCAAGCTGTGCAGACTGAAAGATGTACAACAGCATGACAAAGGTTAATGCTACAGCAGAAAGTATTTTAATACACAGAATTTGTAAAAATATCTACAGTGAGATAAGGCTACAGAAATAAAATAACACATAATGCCTTTTGCTCTTTAGTTTTTTTCTGTATGGAAAAGACCAGCTGCAGAATTCAGTTACTATGAAGAAAATGCAGAATACTACCCTTTCTTCCCATGGTCTGCTTTATTATAAAGAAAAATTGTTACCAGTAATTCTTTGTTTTTTCCTTTAGCATATTGCCTTTGTAATGTGATCATTAATTTCTCAGGGAAAACTGTCAAAGATTCTGGCATCCAAAATGGTGTTCTTTGCAGCATCTGACCTTAAGGACAGCCCCTAACATTGCAGAACAATGCTGTCATACAATGAAGCAGTACAAGCACAGCCTATAGGACCAAGCACTGGAAAAGAATGCAAAATCCAGCACTCTTTTGGCTCAAAGATAGCGACAATATTAGCTTAGTTTTGATGACACTGACAACATATTTAGTCTGGTCATATTTTAAAGAATAACAAAATCACATACTTTACTGGGACATAGACCAACAATCTAATAATTATACTACTCAACCCTAATATGAATGCTTTTCAGGGTGGTCCAATATTCAAGAGCTGGGGCTGGATGCCAATTTTGGCAACTGGCTTTGCTTTATTCATTCTTCGCCAGCCTCCCCCTCTACTGGGTACTGTGGATGCATCAACTCACACATCAAAGCACTGCAGACAAAAAAGAAAGTGATTGCCTATTTTGCTTCATGTGCTGAGACCCATGAATCAATGACATCAAAAATCACACTCTCTGCTCATATATACATGGTGCAGTAAAGACTTCAAGAGCATGATTGCATAGAGACACAGTGGTAGCTATGTAGTTGTTTCAGCTTCCAACATTTCTCTAATATCACTTCCCCTCTTCTCTGAAATGGCAGTAGAAGAATTGGAATATTGCCAGATGTGTTTATTCTCACACTGAGTTTTTTGGTGGATGTTTGGTTGTTTTTTTTTTTGTTTTTTCTTTTTTTTTAAATTTATTTATTGAGTGAACAAGATGATCTGACATTCAATTTTAGTCCACTTGCAATACAGGAGTACAGTAGTAAAGTCCTCCCAACACTAATTTTGGAGGAGAGTTTCAGTCCTCGTTTAGAAGAGATTGCTGCCTACTGAATTATAAGAAACTTCCTGCAGCAAAACAACTACCTTTGAGGATACCCATTCAGAGCCTGACCTGGCTTGGCCCTGCTTAACTTAAAACAGACATAACAGCTAAAAGCAACCAGTAGGAAGGTAAATGTTTAAAGTGAACGATTACTATTATTATTATTTACTTATTCTTTTTTGAAGCAGAAGTCAAACGTTGTCCATCCCCCCAGATGAACTACCAAGATTCTCCTGTAAGTGCTGCTGTCTCACAAGTTGAGCACATAGGGCAGTTACTGTTATCACTAATACAGTTTAAGTTAATAAAAAGCCATAAAAGCTTAGGAGAATTCGAAGCCCCATAGTGATGAGAGAATCAAACCATAAATTGATGCGACCACAGAAAACAGGGTATTTCTGTATTTTTAAAAGAACATACTCCTTTCCATATTTCTGCAGGATACTAATTGAAAAGTATGAAAACTGGAAGACAGTTAAGAAAATAACACTTGGCAGAGCAGAAGGATGCCATGGCATGACTGAGAAAAAGTGAAACACATGAAAAAATGCCGTTAGAAATAAATTTTCCAGGTAGGAAAGAGAAGACAAGTGCTCAGATCATGGGAATTAAATCAAATGGAAACCCTCTAGATACAACAATTTAATTGCAGACACAAAATTAAAGAATGAGAAAACATCCAGTTCTGAACAGATGGGAAGAAGAAATTTCTGAAGAGGCTGATGGATCAGGAAATCTAAATCCATACAAGTGGCAGGGCAGGAAAAAGCATCAGAACAAACAACACAGGAAGCCAGTGGAACATATTGCAAATTACAGGAAAAGAAAGCAAACATGACTGCTGCTAAATGAAGCCAACTGTGCTGTAAGATGTTTAATGCACAACATACCAGAAGAAGCAACTGTAGCAGAGCTGTTGTCAAAGTGATATATGACAAAGCCAAGGTACAGCCTTTGAAATAGAAGTCATCCTTGCAGAAACTGCCTAAGGATAGACTTGCTCACAAAATTTTACTAAAACTGTTTAAAAATTGGCCATACAAACTGTAAATTTACAATTTACAATACATGTAAAATTTCTATTGCTTTGATAACCAGAGAGAGACATAGAACTACAGAAACAGGCTAACTTAGTTACACCACACAATGCAAGGAGGTCCCATAATAAGAGTTTGAATTACAGTCCTTGTTAAAGTCCGTCCACCAGAACATGCCTGTTGTGTACAACAAATGGAGGCATGAGAAACTTCAGAGGGTAATGCTGTAGCCTGTAAAATTACAACCACAAACTAAACAATTTAAAAATCTACTGATACGTTCCTGGGAGTATCAACACAATATGAATATGTTAATTACCACCAATAAGACCAGTTACCTATTATCGTGACAAATAATTGCATTTCACTCTCTCAAGTCAATCTTCTCTTAATACTGCTATAAGAGCCATTTGTCATTCTTTCTTCTTGCAGAAATTAACATTTGCATCATTTGAATGGAATGGAAGTTCTACTCAAACAAAAAGTTGGAAAAAGCCTCACTGATACGAGAAAGTTTGGTTCAATACCTCTGAAGCTGACATTAAAACCTAATACTGAAAACACTGAGCAGATGAACAAATGCATCTTGGGACAAATACACTACAAAAACACTTATGGATTCTTAACATTATTTGCTCCTTTAGGAATGTGCCAAATAAAAGCTGCCAGAAAGACACCTAGATAAATAAATTACAGTGTAAAAATATCTTTATCTTTGTAGGATTTTAGCCAAATGGTATTCTGAAACAGTTTACATTCTAGCCAAGCGTACTAATACTTGACCAGAAGAGCAGGCCTCCTTTTCTCCTCTTCACACAAAACAGATCCAAGAAAAATCTAAGATTAATCTGTGTTATGTGGCAGGATAGAAAGGGAAATATTTACTCTATTATAAAATACTAGACAAAATTAATAAAATGCATCTTTGGAGAGACTTCTATGATTCTGTAAATGTCAATCTCGTTTACTCCATATTGAAAAAAAGCTACAATTTTTCCATTTTCTTTACAACCATTTAATCAAATGATTTCTAATATTCAGCACTAAAGGTTTTCAGGAACCCAGACCTATTATGTCAATTACTTTTAAGTGTAAAGATAAAAACGTTCTCCCAACATGGTTCATGGGAGAAATGAAGTCTTGAAAAATCTTTAAGTAAAGAAAACAAAATGAAAAATAAATTCCCCAGTGTATTTATAGCAGGTAAACTCAATCCATTGAATTATATTTAATGTATCCACTGAATGTATTGAATAATGAAATTTTTTTCATTAATATACTCCACACTGAAAGCTACCTTCAGTAAATTTCCTGGTTGTTATTTTAAGTCAGTAACAGAACATATTCTGGTTGCTTATTATCATTAAAATAATGAAAAACTTGTGTTTACAAGTAAGAAAACTTAGTGCTCTGAAGGAGAACAAATCTGTTATAATTCATTTTCAGTGTATTTTTTTAAAATGTATATTGCTCAGGAAAAGAGAGGGAATCAGTTTCCACACCAGAAGCTACTGAAGAATGAAAGCCTTCAAGAGATGCTCCATAGAAAGACAAAGTAACTGCTTCCAGGGTGAGACAGTAGCACCTTTGCTGAAATTTCTGAAAGTTGCTTGGGTAGAATTTATTCCTATTGCTAATGATGGAAAAAGAATTCTGTATCTTTCTGCAAACAGATTCATTAAACAAAGAATGCCTGGCTTTGGCACTAACTTCTGCTTCAGGTGTGAAACTCATGTATAAGGCAACAACAACAAAAAAAACTTCTGTCTCACAAAATGAGAGTTAAGATGTTTAAGACGCTTTTCATTCACTGATGCTGATTGTAAACAGGCCAGGAGAGAACCTGTCTGACTTGAGGCATGCTTGGGTAAAATGGGGAATTTCCAAGATAATCAAAAGTGAAGCTGAAGTAACTTATTCAACTCACTTCCAATTAGCATCCCAAACATGTCATGCCCCCAAATCAGCGATGTTGAGATTATGGAGAGTAATATTGCTTGAATTAAAAACTATTTTTGAAGTCTCAACCAATTGCATCTTACTTCAGTCAGTTCTGCAACATCAGATCATCGATTCAAAGAGATGTTGCCAATACCTTGCTTCTTATCCATCCATTCTCATCCAATCATCAGTTACTTTTACTTTTGAGTTTCATTTACTTTATTCTTGGAAAATATATATATTTTCCAAGAATATATATAAAATTCACACTCTTGCCCTGCAAATGGTAAAGGTGCCATTTCTGTCACTGCCATTGGTCATTCCAATACCACATTATCTCAAAGTCAACCAGATTAGTTGAAAAAGTGTGAGAAAAATTCAAGTTGAACATACAAACCTGAGATACTTTCTGCAGAGGTAAATCAGCGGAACCCAGCGGGAGTTCATGGTCATGGACACTGAGGCAACAGAGATCCCTGTGCTCACACTTAGCTTATTCATACAACATATCCAGGTACGTGCAGTGCATAGCAATATCAAGGTACCTGTTCTGGTGCTGGAAGTCAATGAGCTGAACTAGCATGGCAGAGCATAAGCTAACAAGGATCCTTGTAACAAGATTCATTATCTGCAGGAGCCTTGCTAATGCTCTCAGTTGAGGTGCAATGCATGTTGTGGATGTGCCATTATATATGAGTTACCACATATATGGGTTAACACAGATCCAAATGAATGGTAGGAGCAGCATTAAGTAGCTCCTGCTTCCACTTCTTTACCACAGGAGCTGAAATGCTGACTCCACAGCTTCCATCCAACCATCAGACAAGCTAATGCTCAGCAGAAAAAAAGCGTAATAAAGAAAATGGAAAGATGAAAGAAGACCGAGTAATTTTCTACCATTATAGATCAGTGGTAAATTGTTATTACCGTCTTGCTTCAGGAAGTAACAAGGACGTATGGAAGACATCATGATTAATAGAGGTTTCTTAGGTCAAAAAGTCTCTTAAAACTATATCTAAGATAGTGCACATTAGCAAACCTTCACAGGCTCACATTTGTCAAGACAAAGCCCAACCCCAAGTAACTAAGCAACAGCTGCTGAATAAGGAGTGGTAGAGAATAGGGCTTTTAATATAAAAACCTAATGTTACCGTGTAGCTTGTATCTGACATCTAGTTGCCATGGTGATGTGGATGTACTAGAAATGTATAGATTAGATCCACAGCCAGAGACACAGACTAGGATACAAGAAAGATAAAGCACAATACACATCTTGCACGGCGATGCCAGCATTTCCAAAAGGCTTGTTGTTCAGTACAGGGAATTAAAAAACTATATATGTGAAGCAAAAGCCTTTTGCAAGAACAAAGCAGCAGCCCAAAGTGACTCTGGGAATTGGATCTGAGGCAGAATTTGAGCAAAACCAGACGGAACAAGTAGAGAAGTCTGTGTATCTTTGTCCAATAGCCAGTAAGAGTTAAAACAAAGAAATATGGGAAGATAGGAAATTTTCTGCAACCTTGACTAAATCAGACTAACAAAATTCCTTTTAAATTAAACAATGACCAAAGTTAGGAAGACAGTGCAAACACTGTCCTAAAGATCTTAAAACGTGAAGACAAACAATTCATGGGAAGGATTTCAAAACATAAATATAGTGGCCCAGGACAATATGTGGCTATCACTGTTTAAATAACAGTTCCAGGATGTTGAATTTTCAGAAGCATAGTCCATAAAATCATATACGACAGTGACAGACAAGATTTTATTTCTTAATTTCACACCTTGCGGGAAAGCGGTTTTATGTATCTGCTAGTTGCAGATTATACCCTTTCTGCATCACTTGAGAAATGAATTTTTTTTGGTTCTAATATTCCAGATAATAGGTAATTTTGATTTTGACAGCCTCTTGGAAGGAGTTGATAGGAAAGTATGACTGAGCAATATTCATAGCTATTTTTAAGTAGCAAATTGAAAAAGTCTCTTAATCAAAAATGGTTGTGGTTCATCATGTTTCAATATCTTCTACAGAAGGCTCTATTACATGCAGTAGACTTTTTCCTATGCAATCAAAACTTTTGGTAACAGCCTGCATTTATTGACTTGTAGTGCCTAAACTCATCTTTTGACATGCAGCTAAAATCATGCAGTGAAAATGCTATTTGACACAGATGATATTCTTTACCAGTCTTTTAAGTGATCAAGCAAAACTTGAAGAAAATTTGTGAAGCCTGAGTTTGAAATCTACTTTTGCAGTGCTTCTAGTATTGAGAAGTAAACATGGAAATCAGAGAAGCACAGACTAGACGTGATGCTTTTGTTACTACAGATACCAAGTTCAGAATTATTCAAAGCTGCATTGCATTCATACATTCTGTAAATCATTTAAGTATTTGCGATGCAATTAAGTATAAAGATTGCAAGACAGAAATGAAGAAACAACTGCAAGAAGAAAACATCTACAACTCAGAAAATAATATGAGAGCATACAAATAATTGCTTCTCTGTTTTCTATAATAATCATCATCAGGCACAAAGCTTTTAAACAAATGCTTAAGTCACATGATACAACCTCTAATTTCAACAGCCATAAAATCATAGGGAGAGATCATAGAGAGAGACAAAGAAAGGCACAAAAGACAGGACAGACATCTTACAAATAATTGTGTCATGCCCAAAGCTCTGAGAGAAAGAGATAAAGCCTATTTTTGCAGAAGTGTATCATG
The DNA here is from genome assembly GCF_023343835.1 of Lagopus muta. NCBI lineage: Eukaryota > Metazoa > Chordata > Aves > Galliformes > Phasianidae > Lagopus > Lagopus muta. The sequence goes on along the minus strand of NC_064443.1, from coordinate 7,437,723 downwards.
AGCCAGTGTGAAAAAAAAATACATTAATAAATGTATTTAATCATGGAAGAATGCTAAGTCTAGGCTCTCCTGGAGTAAAGCACCTGAACTGTGAAAATAATGAGAACAATAATAAAAATTGACTATGAGTACATAGAAAAATATAGGATATTTAGCCTTGACTCTAAAATGAGTGAAGCCCAAAAAATATTTCAGGTCATGTAATACATTTTTTAATCACTTTAATAAACCTATACTAGTTAGGAGTGATTACTATTAGACTCAAAAGGATTGCTGATAATTAAATGTATTTCAATTCCAGTGGCACAGAATTATTCTCAGACAGCTATTAATGATAGGAAAAAAAAAACATTTTGGCTACATTAAGTAAGGTAAGGATGCTTTTTTGTCATTGTTCACATACTGTTGAACTTCTAATTGTAATTTATATCCACGAATCTTTATTTTATTTTTTTATGTGCTGACGACACAGCTTGCAACTCTCAGCAGCAATTTACATGCTGTATTTTTGTTAGTTGACATAAACCATATCCCATGTTGCCAGAAATGCTTGAAAATATTCATAGTCCACAGTATCCATCAGAAGAACTCTGCAGTTATGGAAAGTACTAATAAAATCCCTTCCTATACTTCAAAAAGAGAAAAACAGCAGCTATACCACAGAACGAGGATAGAAAGTCCAAAAGACAGAAGACAGACATACAGACTTCTCTAGGTTAAAATGAACTGCTTTTATTTTTCAAAGCAGTAGATTATCTCTTGGATTGTGTATAATTTATAAAAATTCACAAATTTTTGTTGTAATTATTTTGTTATTGTTCTTAGACTCTGTGAGTGAAGACACAGCATCATCTTGCACTAAGGCTATTTCATTATCTAAACATGCCTGGGCAGATATTCAACAACCTGCAATCCAAGGTCATCATTTTATTTATATTTTTGTATGATTTTTAAATACCTCAAATAACCAGGACTCAAGAAATGAAGATTTTACATGTTCACGTCCAAGCCATTTCCCAGCTTCCCTAAGAAGTTCATCCCTTAAAATACATTTCCTAATCTAACCATGAAACCATGAGTGATGAAGCATGTGGATAGCTACAAAAAGTATCATCTCCTACTGACTTACTTGAAAACTACAACAGATACAAAAAGCACAATAGCACTACTTGACAGAGAAAATTCTCAGCTGCAAAATACTGTTTTTCAACAGAGTCACAACCATTAGCTAATTTGTGCAGATGACTTCATCACACTAAAGTAGCTCCTTCCTATTTTATGATGTTGGCCCACAGTGTCAAAAAAAAATCTTTTTTTTTTATACTGGAAGATGGTAATGAAATATCTGACAAGTTGTACAAAAATACCAAGAAAAATCTACTCAAAAGAAATAATGTCAACATTAAAAGGAAACTGTGGTAAGGAGTGTGCTAGAAGTTCATGTAACCTCCTTAAATTAAATTGCACTCTATAAGGAAAAAGTTGAAATAGTGCAATAGTGTAAATCCCATTCTCTGTTATAAACGAAAGCAATGAAAGCTGGAGAGTAACTTTCCAGACCTTACACTTCTGAGAATATTTTATATTTTTTTTTGACCTATCTTTACTAAAATCAGTAATTGATTCTAACACATTTCCTTCTTCCTGCACAGAGCACACTTTCTCCCTGAAGCAGAATCCTTTGCCTGTTAGTTAGGGCAGTTATTGATATCAAGTCTCTACAGAAGGAAAAATTTAAATAACTATCTGCTCATGTCCAGGCACTGACATTTTATTTCAGCTTGAGCAACAAGTAGGAAGGTTCTTTTACATGCCTTCTTGGATCAGAAAGCCATTTAGAAAATAATTACTGTAGACTTTACTGTACACAGTCATGTTAATATGCCCCTGTTGTGCGTTCTCCCTACATCCTGCTTTTCCGTACGCCAATCGTCATTTCACCTGGGACATTTCAAAGACAGCAATCAATTCTCTTCCCAGAGTCTTAGGAATTAATTATTTCAAGATAAAAGTGGACATTTTACCGAGCAAATTAATCTGAACAGATATCATTATAAATCAAACAAGGAATAAAATTTTCCAAGACTGAATCTGTTCAGAACAAACTTACTCATTTGTACAGCTAAGGTATTTCAGCTTGTGTGCATTGAGAAAGACTAGCATTTAAGTATTCATGCAACATTCACCCCAGTAGTTCAGTAGGAGTAAAACATGAAAAGCCCAAGCTAAAAATGTAGATGGCAGTTCCACAAACTTTTAAGCATAGCCTTCCATCTCCCCACACATAGAACAGTAGTTTAGCAAGCATTAGATTTTAAGACCCTGGAAATCAATGGAACATAACTGTTTGTGGAGAGGTGCTGTGCTGAAGAGTCCCAGATTACCGAGTCTCATCTAAAACTGTTGCAAGGGTCACAGAGTTTAACATGAGAAATTGTGCCTCAGGCTACGTGCTGGAATCTCACTGGAAGCAAACTATGGGAAAACAAGCAAGCACTATAATACTGGCGTACAAAAATATGTCTCTTGAAAGCTATATGTCATGCACTGTACAAAAGGAGGACAGTGCAGAGCTGCAATCTAGCTGTCTCTGGATGTGAAGCAAAATAAAGACATTAACCTTGTGCTGTACCTTAATAAATTACAATTATTGAGGGTCAGGTCTTGTTAACTTTTTTGCAGAACCATGCTCATATAACCATATTTGTTCATATTTCCATGCAATACTCCAATGAATTAAGCACATGTGCCAAGATCCATTGTGCTAACAGACTACACAACTTACCACCATGTAGCACAGATGTACCTGTATGTCATTTCCTCTGACATTGGGTAGTGATGTACACAAAGGTATATTAAAAATTATTAGGAGCTCTTAGAAGTTGGGAATGTGTTGCTTATCTGGGTAGTAAGTTTGGACTCTTCCTTCTTGCAAAGCTGTAGAATGCATTTAATTCCCCTGTCAGCTGTGCTAATAGAGTGAAGGTTTATCCTCTAGGAAGTATTCCTCCATTATAAAATTTAGCGAGTTAAACAAGATTATATACTGTAAACCAGAAATGAGTACAAAGGAAAAACTCCCATTAGCTTAAATCAACTTGTGTAAGCCTATTTCCTCTCTACTGCCAAAAGTAATTATTTGTCTTCTCTTGTTTCTCTTTAGCGCAGAGTTAGACATACTGCTCAAGATGCATCTGATCCCAGTAGAGAACACAGCTTTCCCTAGCTTAACCTCCATTGGCACATCCATCTCCTCTGCCGTCTCCCAAAAACTACTACCCATAGGTAGGCAATAAAGTCACCAATCACCCCCACACTAGTTCTGTAAAAATGCTTCTAATTTCACTCTTCTAGGAAAAAATGCTAATCTGACTAATTAAACCAGCTTTGGGAAAAGCCTACAAACATCTTATGACAGCTGGTCTGAACCAGGGCAGTAATACCCAGGAAGGACAAGTAGCAGAGGGCAAGAATTTCTTATCCCCAGTAAGCTGCAGCTGACACCAAACATCCATCTATACCTTGAGACACTTGACAATTCATTATATTTATTCATCTTCAAAATAAATAAATAAATAAATAAATAATAAAGAAGGCCTTCACATAACCTGTAGTCCAGAGAAGCTCAAGCTAGACCTAGTTCCAATTGAAAATAAAGATGACATTTCAGAGTAGAAAACAGGTTTTCCTGTTGGCAGGAAAAAATTGTTCCCTTTTAGTGAACAAATGAAAGGATCTATATGAAGAGGAAACTACAATTATGCAACTTCACCTTGTTGGTACAATAGTAGGCCTGGAGAATGTTGTTCAATCTTTGTTTCATCTTGAGGAGAAAAACACGGGAAACTGAGGTAGTAGATACCCAACCAGAAAAGTGAAACAGACTTCATCTAAAAATGTTGGTTTTCCTCTTCCCAAGAAGACATAAAGGTTTTCTTCCTTTCAGAGAGGTATTTTAATCTTGATTACATTCAGAGGCAGACCTACTGTGAATATTTTATGATGTGACATATTTAGAAATAAATAGTATTTTTACAGTTGGAAAACCTCAGGCACAGAAGTCTCCCCCTAAATTTCTAAATTTCAGAGAAGAAACAATAATACTAAATACATACACGCTAAACAGAGATTCAGCAAAGACAGAACAGTCTTTTCTATCCAACTGTGATAAAACATTTAGTTTTGTTATTCTGTTTCCACTGTAAAAGGCCTGCATGCATCACTTCACATTTCATTGTGTTCATTTGTATCTAGAGATCTGAGTCAGCTCCTGTTTACCAATTTAAAAAAAACAAACTAGTCGATGCAATCAAATTAGAGAGGTATGCACCTAAGACTCACAGAATCACAGAACTGTAGGGGTTGGAAGGGACCTCCACAGATCATCAAGTCCAACCCCCATGCCAAAGCAGGTTCCCTACACCAGGTCACACAAGCAGGTGTCCAGGCGGGTCTTGAACATCTCCAGAGAAGGAGACTCCACCACCTCCCTGGGCAGCCTGTTCCAGTGCTCCGTTCACCCTCACCTAAAGAAGTTCTTGCGCACATTTGTGCGGAACTTCCTATGCCCCAGTTTCTGGCCATTTCCCCTTATCCTGTCTCCACACACTGCTGTAAAGAGCTTCACCACTCTGCCCCCCACACTTTAGATATTTATAGACCTGGATAAGGTCCCCTCTCAGTCTTCTTTTCTCAAGGCTGAACAGACCCAGTTCACTCAGCCTTTCTTCATAAGAGAGATGCTCCAGGCCCTTCACCATCTTCGTGGCCCTCCGCTGGACTCTTTCCAAGAGATCCCTGTCTTTTTTGTACTGGGGAGCCCAGAACTGGACGCAGTACTCCAGATGAGGCCTTACCAGAGCAGAGTAGAGGGGGAGGATCACCTCCCTTGACCTGCTGACCACTCTTGGCCACAAGGGCACACTGCTGGCTCATGGCCAATCTGTCGTCCACCAGGACACCCAGGTCCCCCTCCAAAGAGCTCCCCTCCAGCAGCTCATCCCCCAGTCTGTAACAGTGCATGCAACTATTCCTCCCCAGATGCAAGACTCTACACTTGCTTTTGTTAAACCTCGTACTATCTCTGTCATTCCTAACCAGTGGCTGCAAACACTGAAGTTCTTAAAATCCAAAATCCTAGTTATAATAATAACTAGAGATGGTTTAAAAGCAAAACAAAGCAAACACTTAAGAAAACATGATGCATCCATTGTCCTTATAAACCAGTAATAATTATTACACTGTAGAGTTACTCTGATAATGTTCTGCAATTTCAAATCTCAGAAACATTCAAGGACCACTGGAGTAATTCTCCAGAAATGTAAAAACATGAACAAGTCTTCCAGGCAAATGGGTGTCTGTTCGGATATGTCTACATAGTCTCCTGTAGCATTCCTAGGGAGCTGATTTCAGCTGATATTGAGATAATATGTTTATCAACATCCTCCTGAATGTTGCAGATTTTATGCAATACATGAGCATCTGAAATCCTGCTGAGCGTAACCTCTGCTACAGTACTGTGCTATGCTTCACTTTTCAACAGGTCCCATATTTTAGAATTTTCTAAGCATGTGTCATCAGGATACATCCACTCTGGCTTTGGTTTTCATATGCATTCTTCTGCAATCCAAAAGATTGGGGAAAATAGTTGGAACAGTATCACATTATTTAGCCAGGTGCTTATAAATCTGTTCCAAGAGCTGGAAAAAATTCTGAGCATGCTGAGCATAAACTCAGTAGAAGAAACTATGTAATTACTGAGCAAAACTTTAAGGAAATAATATGGTGTGATCTAGACTTAGGAAAATCAAAATGAATATACTCTTCAGCTCAGATACAGCATATACTTTGGACAAAGTCTTCACTTAAAATTCTACTTTCTATCTGCATTCTTATACTAACAAAAGATAAGATTCTGATATATTTTTCCTCTATATTCATATATTCGCAATGTAATATCAGATTTGAGTTTCTGAAACTTTCCTTTATCATCTCCTTGCATACATAAATCCAGTACAGAATCCCGCACCTTTGCTAGTGGCAACCCTATTGCCAGAAACTGTGCTCTTCATGGATGGATGCCAGAAAGCCTAACCCACATTCCAACTATTTTTTAATTTTATATGTATACATATTACATTCCCAGGTTCTTCCAAACACACTGCTAGCATATCAGAAAGTAATTAAGCAAATGTTGAAACTATGTAAACTTAAAATCATTAATAATTTTTATTAATTTGTTTCCTAATTGCAGTTTAAAATACATCAACTGTTATGTAAAAAGATACATACTTCCAAAGATAATCAATTATATTCAAATACACTCTAAATTAACACCTGAGTGTTAAACAATGAATGTAAGAGATGAAAACTTGCTTTGATACCAAATATATAACCTATGTAAATAAACTTCATTAAATATTAGCAGTAATTAAAAAACTCAACAACTGAATTAGGCAGCCCTCTATACACAGTTGTACTCATGCCTGGCTTTTTCACTTGGTAAGGCACTGTCCAAATGGGATTCAGATTGAATGTGCTCTTTCCAAAACTGAAAATTTTTCTTTTAAATTTTCCTTCTTTCCTACTCTATCAATGAATGCTATATGATACAGCTGATCAATTCACTGAAGAACTTTTACTCTTGCTTTGTCAGAAATCTATACACAGCTGATAATTGATGTTCACCAAATTCCAGGATGGAAGTACAGCTTACTGTTTGCTAAAACAGTTATCGCAGAACTTCTTACTTAATCTTAGTTATTTATTCATTGCTTGAAAGAATACTGCCTTGCAAATCCTATGCCTACAGGCAATTAATACACCCATGCTTAAAGTGGAGAAACAGAATGTACTGGTAGATTTAGAATCCCAGTATTTCAAAAGCAAAAATATTATCAGAAGCAGTCGTTTTCAGGAAAAATGAAGGTGCTGAATTTCATTAAAATTTTCAATTTGAATGAACCTCCAGCCATGCTGTGAAACAGCTTTGAGCTGGGAGTGGTCTCTCAATGTTGGGATACGGGATACTCATCTGTAAAGCACAATCATACAACTTCTCCCTCCCCTCCCCCCCGAACTCCTTAAGTATACTGTCATTGTGGAAATGTCAAAATTATTTTTTCTGAGCCTCCTGCCTTTACGGGAGAAAGGTTAAACAGCATAAGACCACACAAAAAAACGTCAATAATCAGACCAACTTTTCACATTTTACAGTCATGTCAAACTCAAAAGTACTGAGAAGCAAAATTGAGTGATTTACTTTTTCTTCTCTGCCTATAGCAGGCCCATGCAATCTCTACTCAAAGATGGCACCGAAGTTATTAATACAATGACAAATCTAGTTGGCAGTCTTCTGTTTCAGCTCATTTTTCCCTTCAAAAAAGCCCATATTGCATTTTAATTTCATACCTATGATATTTATGTCATTTGAACTTTCTTGATTTCATAATCATGTCATGAAATTTGTTTTTTCTTTATGTTTTCAGAGCCTAAAGTTGATTGTTTCCTTAGAATAGGAATTGTTTGTCTTGTTACTATTCATATTTTTAATCTTTTCTATGCAGATACTAAAAGAGTCAGAAGATATTTAAATAAGAGCAGTTGTATTTATGTCCCATGGTTTTAAGCCAATCTCATTTAGAGCTTAGTCAGGGACTGTGAACATTCAGTTTAGTGATCCTACAGCTGGAAAGGATCATCATGATCACGCAAGCTGACCAGGCCAAAGTTTTTCCCTAAACTAATTCTAGACAATGTATTATTTAAATAATAAACAAAAAGAATCTGGTCTTGATTAAGATCTTCCAGACAGAAGGAAAAAAAACCAAAACAACCCTTCTCATAGACCACTGCAAATTGTTTCAATGATTAACTATCTTCATAAAAACAATAACAAAAAATATGCCTCCATAGTTCAACTGAGTCCAATTTCATTTTTTAAAATGGTGGCATCCAGATTTGCATTTTATTAGAAATCAACTACTTAATCTTCTAATTATCTCTCGTCTAAGTTAAAATAACTGAGCTCTAGAAGTCTTTTGGACTAAGGCATGTTCTGCAACTCGGTGGTGAGTCCTCTGACTATCCTCCTAACACAAAGCAAAATACAAAAAAAGAAAAGCAACAAAGTTTAGAATTAGCTGACAAATACAAAACTCATTTTTCTAGGCTGATTTGAGAGTCCTGTGTTTAAAAATTCAAGGATCACACTGCTTTAAACTATAAGCTTTGGCTGTGATTTTGCCTATTAATTACATAAAATGTAACATAACTTGGAAACAAACAACAGACATTTTCTAGAGTAATAGATATTCAGATACATACTTGTAAGCCTATCAATATCTACCTCCTGTACCCTACAGCTAGGATTTGATTAAATTTTTATCATACCACTGCATTACAGAACTTGAGAAATGGACAATGAAAAATGTAAGTAGAAGCCCTCTTCTTCATAGTAAGGCCAACATTTCCAGACATCTTCAGTCTCCGAACTGGGACCATCATGTCCATACATATGGAAAACGTCAGCAAGAAACCAGATTTCAGCAGTTGGAATACGTTTAAATGATAAAAAATGTGTTTCTGCAGCTGCTTAAAGTAACGATTATGGCTGGTTTGAATTAGATGAAGTGAAAACAGGAATCATCACAGAGTTCTATCTCCCACATCTCTGAAGGCAGCCCCTATATTAGAGGCCAAAACAAGATGCAACAAGCCCTTTGCCCTTATCTGCAATTAATCAGCATATAAAAATGGATTCTACACATAGCATCAGCTAGTTTGCTTCTCCAGAGTATGACTGCCTATATATATATACATACATACATATATATATATATACACACACATAACGGTTGCAAAGGGTATATATATCTTTTTTTTTTCCTTTTTGATTTTGTTTAGTAAGGATGTTAATACGTATAAATAAAAATTCTAGAATGGATTAATTTATAGACAACCTCTATTAAGCTAATAATAGAGTTTTCACAACACAAACAACTTGGTAGTTTTAGAACCTTTAAACATTTTCTAAATCTAAAAATATTCCATATTAATCATTTCACAGACTTTCTAAAGCTCACTAGGAAGCTTTGTTATTGCTTTGTTATTTGGGAATCTCTACTTTAAGGCATTCTTTTGAAGACTTGCACAATTTTTGGCTTGTTTGAGATTCATAATTTAGAAGACAAACTGCCATTTTAATCACTTCTGCAAGCCCAACCTACCTAACTACTACTCATTCCATTTCTGATACACAATGTCCTTGCAGGAATTAATACAATTGCTAGCCTGGACTGAATTACAAGGAAAACATTTAATATATTTTTAGCTGTATTTTATCATAGTTAAAAGAAGGAAGAGGAACCAGATAATGAGATTAGGCAGCTCTCTACTGACTAATGACAAATACTCTGCAGACATGATTTAGAAACATCTGTGCTTCACTTTTTCTTTATTATTATTGTGTGCATTGCAAAAAATAGACAAGTGCTGCGTAAGTGCCATAAAATTACATTTTGTTTCCTGATCTGAAGGAAGTGGCAAAAGGAAAATGAGCACACATGTATCTGAGTTCTATTTTTTTTCCCAGTTTCAGGCCTAAGTCCATCATTCCTTAAAACCATCGAATGCAGTTTTTTGTTAGTACCATGTACTATACAGCACCTATGACAAGTAACCAAAGTAGCAGAAATTTCAGCATAGCTTATTATCCCTAAATATGAACTAAAAACTCACATCAACTATTGTATACAGTCAAATGCACACATAATTATTCCCACTTGCTTGAAAGCAAAATGCTAAAAAGATACTCTAGCTTATAGGAAAGAGAATGCAACTGGTAAGCATGGATGTAAGAACCACTCAACTGATTTGAAGAAACTGAAAAGTAATTTGTAATTAACATTCTGCCATATTGTATGGGAGAATTCATGCAAGTCTAATATACAAACTCTTGGCCATATTAAATTGCTAATGACTTTGACAGTTTTGTAAAATATTTTGTTCCGTGGCATGCTTTTAATATTCTTCTGCTAAGATTTCAGAACAACTGTAAAGCATAAAATGAACACAATACACTGCCCATTAAAAGTTTCAGTTTATAAGAAAAAAAGTTCCTAACTTATGGTTAGCCAAAGGAACGATAAAATAAAACAACTCTTATCTTACCTTTATTATACATATTGGTTGGTACTTGGACGTCACTCAGACTGATATTTACAGGCAAGTTATTGAAGTGGTCATTTGGCACTAGAATGAACTCCTTTCCCAGCTCCAGATAGTTCCCTTCTTCATCTCTTTCATTTATAAGCACAGCATTGAAGTACTCATACTGCAACAGAAACCCATATTCAGTATTCTGAATTTGCAATCAATACAAAAATATAAGGAAGCTCAAATACTTTAATGTATGCATTAATCCACTGATTAATGTTTAAGCATATCTCTATTTAGAATTGAAAACCAAGATATTTTTATTACCTCTCAGAGTCTCTCTATACTCCTCATACAGGTATATTTCTGAAACCAATTAGAGATTTATCAATACATCTCACAGAAGCCCCATGATTACCTTAGATTTCTGCCTGCCCTGAAAATGTTATAAGCAGCCCAATTAACTCTTTGAACATGGATGATGTATGCACTTTTTTAACACAAAGGATTCTACACTTAAATCATTTGCTGGATAGCTATCTAACTGTTCAGCTTATTTTCATCATTTCAAGAACTGCTATCAAAACAGAACCTGGGCCTTAACAGGCTAAAAGCATTTCTACTTCACAAGAATGTTAACTAAACCAGTGATAACAATTTTTCATAGGCCTTTGTCTCCTCAAACTGTTACTGCTTACCCAATGTGTATTGACTGATGTTTCCTAATGGAAAACATTCACTCTGTGCTGAACCTTACATATGCGCATCACTGTGGGTTTTGTAAAGTCATGCATTCTCTAACATGGGTGCATTAACTTAGCAGTGTCTTATTTTGAACACAAAATTATTGTTTGACTATTTACAGATTCCTGGAGAGTATTTGGCCTATTTTGTACTGAACTACAACTAGATAAGCAAAAGCAATTTAGATAAAATTATTGATTTTTTTATGACCTAGATTTACAAAAATTCTATCAAGCTTTGAAGGCAACAAATAGAGAAGAGTACTTTTTAACCTCCCAAATGTCCTTAAACCACTAGGCAACAGTTCTCATGATCTATTTCTTAATTGAAACAGACCAAAGGACAGAGTCTTTGAAGAATCTCATTAACTTAAATCCCAGTGTCTGCCTTAACTACCCATTTGACTGGAAATCAAAGTAAATAATATAAAATCATAGATTGCACATAACCTACAAAACTTTTACAAGGATAAATATACAATACCATTTACAAGGCTAGAACAGACCAGCAAGTACAAAAACTTCAAAGGCATTTCATGAGCACTGCTTCTCAGCGTGATATGCAACTCATTTTACTGAACAAAAATTACGAAAAATCTTAAAAATCAGTATGTGTCCATTAAATACGTGGAGACTTTTATGGCAAAATTTCCTTATCTTTTTCAGTTTTATTTTCAGTGTTCAATATATAGAATCATAGAATTGCTCAGGTTGGAAAAGATGTTAAAGATCATTAAGTCCAACTGCAACCTAACCATACTAGCCTAACTCTTACAACCCTCTGCTAAATCACGTCCCTGAGCACCACATCCAAACGGTTTTCAAATACATCCAGGGACGTAGTTGGTACTTCAGATGAAAGCAGAATAAAAAAAGAAATCCTATAGCTAGATATTAAGTGCCTGTGAAAGAGAAATATACAGACAAGCTTAATATTCCCCCCTCTCTAATCATACAAAGTGGACAAAATGTATCAATATTTGAAAATCAATCTTAATGAAAAAAAAATCTGTCACGATTAAATTTATTTTACTTTAAGTGCTTTATTGATGAACCAAATAATAATCTGCTGCATATATGCCATAAATATACACAACTACTGAAACTTAAATTCCTGGGGGGGAACACCAGAAAAATTTAGTTTCAGTATTTTATTTGTTGTTACTGTTGTTATCCTGTTCTTGCCCCTGCCCTGCAATTCTCGAAGTACTGATAAAGAAAAGACTGTAAATATAATTTGCTTAAAGCTGTCTTTTCATAAACTTTGGGAATTAATGCATTCATTATGAGAATTATCCCAAACCCACTTACCACCACTGGGAAGATATCACGTTTGTGCATTTAGTTCTTCCCACAACAAAAGGATGAAGAAATACGATAGTGTACAAGAAATACAGTTCTTACTCTGTCTGGGAGAAGCCTTCTCCACCTATGTTTCCTACCCAAGTTTACCAGGGATGATTAAACCACACTGTATGCATGCTTCCCACATGTGACAGGAGCTGTATCAATTTCCCTTTCTGCAAAAGCCAGAGACAGCTAGCAGAAGACTTGAAAGCCCAATTCGGATTTCCAATCTCAGTAGGAAATAGAATATTAGTTCAACATTAAGCCAGGCACTAATGTCTGCTATAAAAAAAAAAACAACAATCCCACACTAAGCAAAGAAAGCCGCATAGCTTTTCCGTATTGTAGTAGATTGTACAGTAAGTCTGAAAAAACCTGGCACAGAGAGTAAAGTGATAAACCGAATTTCAAATAAGAATGTCAGAGTACATTTTACACGTAAAGCATAGCAATAATCTCTTAAAGAATATTATTTCCTTGCATTCCATTGGTTATTTCCTTTTCCAAAGGAATTAGTTAGTAGACATTTTCCTTCATCATGTTCTGTAAGTGGCAAGGCTAACCAAGTATTAAAGATCATTATATTTTAAATAAATTATATAAATCATCTCACAATTAAGAGTATTCAGAATTGATTGTTAATTTAATTGATACAGTATTCACCAACCTTTTGGTCCAAAACTGTATTATCTCTTTTCAACTCTATAACCATATATAGAATTATATTATCTGAGTTTTTAAAATAAATCATAGCACAAAATCATCCTAATTTTATAACAGACAAAGGATGACAAACAAGGAGAATATTATAATCCCCTCCCCTCCTTTTTGCCCAAAAAATAACAAATTTCAGACAGTCCTTAAAGTTCTGAAACACTCGGTAATATACACAGCTAAAAAATACCTCTTGAAAAAAGTTCAGTGTGTAGGCAGAGCTCTTACACAGTGCCTTGCAGTGCATGTTTTGCTTCCAAGGAAATTATTGACTGTGACAGCTGAAAGGCAGTAGAAGGAAAATTAAAAATAAAAATTGGAGAAAAAGTAGTGAAGCAAATCCATCCGGCAATCTGACACCGCATTTAAGATAATGCCCAAGGGAAAGAGGATAAAGTCCTGTTTGCTGACAACACAAATACTCTACCTGCTAAGCTCTAAAAGAAAATGACTTCAATTTAATCTTGTCAATTGAGGTCAATCTTTGATGTAACCTTAACTCAGTGAGTTCTGAGTGTGCACAGTATTACATGCCAAGAAGATATTAGTCTAATAAATAACAACAAAACAATTATCTAGGTTAGGAGCACATCCTGGCTTTGCTGTGACTTGGCCAACAGATGAGCTTACACTGACTGTATGCACGGACTTGTGTGGTGAGCAGTGAACTGAAGAAAAAGCTCTCGAAGAAAATTTCATTCACATAATATAGCACACACATCTCAAGCTCTGAATATGAACACACATATATTCAAACTTGCACTTAAGCAGGCACACTGGATTCCGTTGTTCTGTTTATTTTTATAAGCACTGTCCCTGACAGCATCGTCATCACTCTGAATGTTTTGTCAAACATTTTAAAATCCCCTGATAGAGTAATTGAACAAGACTTAGATCAAAGACATAAAATTAGGGAGAACTGGGAATTTCAGTTCCCATGTGCCACTATTCGTTTACCCTTGCGAAGAAAGTCTCCTCATGCAAGCCAATCTGCACTGATCACTAGTGCTCACCAGTGCTCAAAGCAAGCGTCTGGATCACTCTTCCTTAGCAAAGGGCTGGGTATGTTTGAGAGACATCACAAAGAATCATATTGCTGACACAGACAGCAGAACGCTGGCTGCTCTGATATAGTGAAATAATAATAGGAGGCAGACACCTGGGGGACTGTTAGGAGGTCAATCAGAAAATCATTTTACAGGTTCATTCAGAATTACTGGAAAAGGCAAGCTTTGTTTTAAATCACCATGTGACAGCCACAATACAAAGATACGCGCAGTCTGTTTTCTGAGGATAGCTGTCACAAACTCAGGATAAGGATGATAAAAATTAACTCCTGCAAAAGCTATCAGAAGTGGAAGTGCAAGAGTTTCAGCAAGCAAACAGAACCTCAGGGTTAGGCTGCAGGGAAGAATTGATCACTAAAGCAAAAGCAAACTTGGCAGTTGCTTCAGTTTAGCCACTTAGTTCAGCCTAATAACTAAATAAGCTCCTTGATTGTAATGGATATTTTGCTGAGACAATACATCAGTAATTTAAGTATAATACCAAAAAACCAACATATTGTCATGCATAAATGTAGACCTGTACAAACTTTTAAAAGACTGACGTTCCCTACTTCCAATTATGTTTATCTTATTGTAAATCCATACCTCATGATGCTTGTGTTATTAATTGAACACTTTTTAAGATTGTACAGAGGATATATTTCTTCAAATGTAAATCTTTACTGTTTCATTTAAAAGACACATTATGATGCAAATTGCCTTTGTGAATCAGAGACTACCTGGCACATAATAATAAACACTTTTCAGATGGTTCTCTTTCTAACAGCAAAATGAATTTGCTTTTATTGGTATGAAACAATTCACTTTACAATTTTAGATTGATGTATTTTTTCCTGTAATACAGAAATTATTATTGAAAGACAGCGTATAATCCTCTGTTCACAGAGCAGGGAGGAAGATTTGAGAATGCTACGAGAAATTATTTGCACCGATGGTTCAGAACTATAGCAATATTGGGTTACGCTAATAATTTTTAACTATGCAAGAATCCTTTTTACAACATTTCTGCAAACATATCATTCAGGTAAAGGCAAAGATGGAGGTCTCTAGAAGATACTAAATCAAGGAACAGTTACGGCATTTGTGTGAGCCTCAAATAGCAGAGAAAGTGAAAAAGGAACAAATGTCAAGGAAACTGAAGAAGAAAATTGGCATTAAATGGCACAGACATTTGAATATCTATGAGACTTTCAACACAACAGGTACTATCATAAATTGAAAGGACGAAAGATTCCTTTTCTCAAGACTGACAAGCAGAAGCTCTCTCTGAAAGCACAGATATGCAAAAACAAAAATACAAAATGAAGTGAGTCATTCTATCTGAGGGAGACTTTCTACTACAGAACACGCATTGACAGCAGTCTCTACTCAATGTGTGTTTCAATGCACATTAACTTCCAGAGTTCAAAAAGTCTCTTTTGACAGTTGTCCACTAAGAAGAATTTGTTTTAAAGCATGCGATTAAAGCTCTTGCGTTCAAGTACTCAGTCTGATGTTTACCAAAAAAAGCATAAAAGTCACAAAAGCAAACTGCCTCCTGTACTAAAACCTGCTCTGAATTTTAAAAAGCTTTTAAAATTGAGAGAGCTGGCATCTCCTTCATTTGCTGGAAGTTACAATCTTTATCATTTCTGATTATTCCCTCTTACTTGCTTCTCTGGAGGGACCTCCAATGCCTATTTATTCTTTTTAATGCCTTTATCCAACATCAAAGCTCAGAAATCACCTGAGATTTGAAATGCTGTGACCAGAGTGCTCTCTCTAATTGCAGGAATACAGAAATGTTACTTGGATCCTCACAAAAACAACTGGCCTACTTTCCTACACAATCAGATTAAGATGACCTTTCCCCAGGCTGTCCATTCCTCCCCAGCATGATTATGCCATTAAAATTGTATTAAAATGGGATAAATAATTAACATTTTATTACAGTAAAAAATCAATTATACCAGCATGCAAACTGATAATGCAACAAGGTTTCAGAGGTCTTGTAAAAATTTACTGATTCACTGAAAATGGCAAATAGCAAGTAATTATGATGGCTATTTTAAATGATCTGCTGAAGTTCAAGAGAGTCACTGTGACTGTATGATTCAGATGGTAAATCTTTCCTTTAAAGATCACTCTTGAAGCTAATAAACACAAGAAGGATGAAAAACTTCATGCCCTTCGTTGGACTTTCAGTTTGAAACTTGGAACCTTTGCTTCACAAGACTTACTGGAGATCTAATGCTTTTACTTTCTCTAGGAGTGTTTAGTGTTAATTTTCATATGCATAAAAGCCTCCCAGGGAATATTTTCTTCTATACAGCACAACAAATATCCACTCTGCGTCAACTCCTCTTTTCTCCCAAGTCTATGGATGTGTGTTAAAAGACAGCAGTTACACAGATGAGCAATTTCAGGGCTGGTTATCATGCTTGGACAGAGTCAGAGTGAGCCATGGAAGCAATTACTTGAACATTTCTAGAGCAATTTTAAGTAAAAATTTCATAACTTGCAACCATTTTATAACCAGAATATAAAAATGGCCAATTTTGTGCATTTGTGAAGGCTGAGTGTTTCAGAACTGCATAATTACCACAGATTTCAGAAAGCCTTATTCCCTGCCAATGAGCTTATACTTTAATACCATGAAACAGTAAAAGAGCAAAATTCTCCAACCTGGAAAATCCTCCAGTACAGCAGCATGGCTCTGTTTGATAAGGCTTATCATGTGGCACATATTGCTGAGTGAGAATGACAGGAATCCTTCTGGGGCTGGGGCACACCTGATGTGCTCCCCCTCCAGCTTTGCTGCTCTGGCTCTGCACTGCTGGGAGGAGCCACAGCACATCCCACTGCTGAGGGCCATGGGGAGCTCCTCTCCGTGTCTCCAGCTCAGAAATACACCAATAGCAGAGGTTCATTTTTATTGCTAATAAACATGAACAATGTCAGGCATTATTTAAGCCACACTTTGGAAGAAGCAGCAATCTTTTCAAAAGGACAAGGCTTGTGTAAGAGCAAAGCAAAATACAGTAGTATGTTTCACTTGAGGATGCTGAACCATTTGTATCAAGCTTGCCATTACTTCAACCCCTACAGTAGTGATGATCTCCCCTTTGCAGATTTGGAAAACAGTGATACAACTGACACAGTAAACCCTGAGTACATTAATAGTGTACTTCAAAACATCAGAACCCCCCTTCACTATGTCCTATTTCATTCTAAGATTAAAAGTACCACCCCTTTGATGTGGGTGAGACCAAAATTCAGGTTCAAAGCATGGCATCCTGGCATGTTGCTGGGATGCCTAGGGAGGAGAGTGCCATAAAATCTCTGCATTTCTATACTTATTTTTAAAAAGGTGGTGGTAAGGAGAAGTATTCATTCTTGGTCAGCAACTAGGGAATAAAAAGAAGTAAAAAATGAATCCTGAGCAATTTTTACAACAGGATTAACTTCTGGCTTCTTCTGGCCATGCTCAGGGTA
Source organism: Lagopus muta (assembly GCF_023343835.1). NCBI lineage: Eukaryota > Metazoa > Chordata > Aves > Galliformes > Phasianidae > Lagopus > Lagopus muta. The sequence continues at coordinate 7,420,223 of NC_064443.1, read as the reverse complement.
TAAGGTTATGCATGTTATAGACTTAAACAGTATTTTGAAGATTGTTGGCACGTTTAAAAAGAGCATGAAGTACAATTTAGAGTTTGTTATATTTGCCCTCAGAATCCAATTCTGAAGAAAGCTTGCATTGCACAGAGCAAGCCAATTGTCAACGGATTTCTCCTCTCTAAGGTCTTCTAACTCAAATATTCCTGAAATCGGTTGCATGGGACTAACCTCTTTACACAAGCTATACTATTTGTGCATCCTGGAAGATTAAAACAGAAACAAAACAAAACCACAAAACCAAACCCAATTCCTAGACTTAATACACAGTTTTCTTCACTACCTAGAACCACAGGCCTCCTCCATTTCTCTTGAACTCCCCATAGATCACATCAAGCTAGTGAACCAGCAAGAATCAACCACTTCTATAAAATAATTCAGTAAAAGGATATTACACAGAAGAGTAGGATATTGGCAGAATTGCTTTAAAATCACCACAGTAATGTTTGCTAATGGTTTCCAGCTTATTATAAGATACCTTATTAATGACATTCAATGTGTGACATTAAACAAAATTCCAAACAATTTAGAATATGCCACAGATTTTTTTTTTTTTTTTTTTTTTTTTTTTTGAAAAGCAAACTGTTTCACAAGATATAAGGTGAAAAGTTTAAAGTGAAATTGGTGTAGTTCTGTGCATGTTCAGCTCATCTGACACGGGCAGGCTGATGACAACCTCAAGGCTGCTTCTAATTATCAGCAGGGACATATCTGACTTCTGTGTGCCCTTCTGCAATCACACACTCTAAGTGCCTCATTCCAACTTCCAAGTAGGAAGAAAAAAATATTTCTCAAGCTCTGCATCTTCTCTATCTTGCATGAGAATCAACTTGAACTCAGAACCTTCCTAGTCTAAGGCATGCATGTAAAGCTGCTCTCAGTGAGAGCTGTACTGTCTCCTGAAGCCACGCTTGGGGATAGTACAGAGCCTACATACAGTGTTAGGTAGGAAGTTAATAACTATTCCTAACAAAACAGAAAGTAACAGGCAGTTTACACACAGCAGTCTACAACATTTGAACATGAACTGCAGCTCAGGCTGAATTAAACCTTGTACTTCACCAGATTTTTTTTCAAACCAACAGGGGATAATCAAAATAATTAGATACCAAAGAACTAGAACAGAACAAATTTTCATGGGGCTCACTGCAATCTAAGATTTGTTTTGCTACTCCCAACCACCTACCATACACGCAGGAGATTAAATTAATATTATTGACTACACAAAGGAAAGCAAAAGAACACGTGCAACATTACTGAATTTATTTGGGAGTAAAGTGAGAGATGCGATGTTGAGCAAATGAATGTATACAAATCCTCTTCAAATGATTAATGACTCTCTCATGCAAAATAGAAATTTGGTCAGCTAAGCCCTCAGTTGAAATAACAAGACCATGTTGATGAGTTAATTTAATAAAAGAAACACACGTCTCCAGAGTCACAGAGTTCTCAAGGAGATGGTGGGGGAGGCGGGGGGAGGGAAGAGTGGCATCTAGTTTGTTCATAATGAGAACTTCAAGCATTTTAAAAAAACGGCATGAAGAAAAACTTGGTCAATAAAATAATTGTTCCACAAGCAGAAAAAATAAAAAGAATAAACTAAGCATAGTTACAGTTTGCAAAATTTCCTCCTATGTGCAAATACATCAAAGTATCACAAATTTCAGGTTGTGTTATGAGAACTCCTCAAACTTGCAGGCTACGCTAAGAACCGTGTACATTATGATGGGGTTACTATTGAAGTGCAAATAACACTTCTCCCCTTCCTTACAGTATTGGTTTACTTTGATCACATGAATCAAATTTACAAAGATACATGAACAAAATACTTTTACATGTCATGCTCAAAGATTTTTCTTGTCTTCATTCAACAAGCATGAGTTCCAGTTATACAAACAGGACTATACAAACTATAAAATACCATTTTACATTAGCCTGTGAAATAAGCTGGGATAGAACTGCCGGTGGAGAAGAGTGGGAGTCCACTAACATTTCGGGTATTGCAAAATATTGCAGGGTAAAACAAACAGCAATGTACTACCCATTTCCCTAATTCATGCAGATAAGGGAGTGGTACAGTCCAAGGGCTAAGATCATGAAATATAGATCTTTATATTTTCAGCTTTTAACCATTTTCCACATCATGCAAAGGCAGACTAATAATGATAAATATAACAGCAGCAATAATGAAATGTGTTATATAAATTGAGCTTGTCAGAGCAATATCATGAAGCTATCTGGAATCTGTACTATTGTTTCTCCTCTATATTAAATTCTGAGCTATTCATGGAACAATTTAAGGGTAAGCTATTTGAACTGCAGATTGTTGCTGTTGTACTCTTATACAAAACTTCAGAGGTAACAGGCAAACCACAGCACACTGGTTTTGCTATTGCTTTTCTCTGAAAGCAATTACAAAGACCATTCAGATTTTCAGAACCATTACCATTTTCCACAATCCAGCTGAAATCTGTGAGGCATTTTTATCTGTTCTGAATTAAAATGAATTAACACTCTTAGAAAAGTTGGTCAGGTAAAGCAAGGCAACCAAAAGCATCTGGATGATGGGGCAAATGGCAGTTTTGCAAATCACCTATCCCACAATCCAGCAGGCTTCCCACGTTGTTTACAGATGTAGGTAATGCAAGCTAATAGATAACATCTTCGAAGGACTGTGAAGGAAACACTGATGGGAAGGGCCTTACATGAAGTGGTCAGCGGAGGTTTTTAGAGCAGCAGTGGGCAGGGGCAGCCCTGGAAGGCTGAATAGTGTCTGTGCATTTCCTTCAGCTGGACAGGATAGATCACACGCATAGCAGCCCCTCAGCCATCTAAACAAATTAAAAACTAGTTTGTAGCAATCCTTGGATACTCTTTCTAAACATCCCAATTTCCTATTTTACTGCTCTCATCCTGTCTCTAGTAAAAAAAAATAAATTGAAAACAAGATATGAGAGGGAATATGTTGCTCAGACACAAATGAGTCTAAAATGCTCATCTTGAAAAAAAAAAAAAACAAGAAAAAAAAACATGAAGAGTCCTTCATTCTTACCAGATGCTTATCTAAGGCTCCATTTCTTTTGTTACCAGGACATCATACAAAGAACAATATTTAAGGACATGCACACAGTTTCTTCCCCTCACTTGTTATTAACCTTCTACTGGAAAAGACATTATATAGATACATAAATTCCTCTGTGATTGACAACACTGATGGAGAAGAATTGAATGTAAAAAGACCATAAAAGTTCCTAATTATGATTTACAGAAAAATCACAGAATCATAGAATCGTTGAGGTTAGAAAGACCACTAAGATGTAGTCCAACCATCAGCTCACACCTGTGACCACTCCAGACCACATCTCTCGCAGTGACATCTATTCTTTTCTTGAAAAGCCCTAGGGGCGATGAATCCACCACTTCCTTGGGCAGCCTGTTCCAATCCTCTATTTCCTTTCAACTTCTGCTGTAGAAACAAAAATTACTGTAAATGTATATGCTTTTAAAAATGATCCTCCAGTTTTGGAAGTGTTGGCTCTGAGCTCGTCACCAAAGCTAAACCAATATTCTTAAAAATATAATTGTACTTAATGTTCTAAATGGTTCTTCTAATGGATATTTATTCCCATACCTTCTTGACTTTACATCTATGTCAATAATGACATGCAATATTAACAGCCTTCCCTGAAAAAGACAGGTTACAGCCATTTCAATTTAGTGTCATCTAAAAAAGGCGCCACCAATTGGAGAAAGTATTTAAATAATGAAATGTTCACAAGGCTGACTCAGAGATCATTCATTCAGTTTTCCCAGACTTCAGTTTACTACACAGATGACATGCTACATAGATTGCAAGGGAGAAATTAGACTAGACATTGTTACGCTCTCCACCAACTGCCAGAAAGAAGATCCTCCCTCCTACATAAGGCGCTATGAAAGACTTTAGTTTGCAAGCAGCTTATCATTAGCTATTTCACTGACATAATATATGGACTGACTAGACCACACAGGGATTTGAACAATACATACAACGTATCATGAAGAAGCCCTGAAATGTAATACGCATCTCAACCATTTCCTGATCTGAAGTTTAAACAGAGACCTAAACCAGACTTATAAACTTTGGTGACAAAATATGTTTTTAAAAGCAGAAGGATTTGTACTAATGGATACCATTCAGATGATCAACATAGCACATATCTTAAGTCAGAAATATACCACGGATAAAACATTCAGGTACTTAGAGCACAAATCTGAGCTTAGGTTTACCTGAGCTCATGCTCTATGCTGAGGCTGAAAATGTGCAGGGTTTGTAAACAGTAAAGCTGATTGAGAATAATGAAACAGCATCTCTGCAATCTCACCAATTCCCATTTTGAATATTACTGTATTTAGAAAGAGTTTTACAACAGGAAGACTTATTATTAATACAGAATTATTTTCTAATCAGAGGAAAGTCTCTACTTAAATATCTGTAAGTAGAGACATCCTGTATTTTAACTTTACAATTGACGTGTGCATTTGTCAGTATCTTGGCTTCAGTTAGATAGTGACAAACCATAAATGCTTTTAGGAAATGAAACATTATTAAAAAAAAAAAAAAAGAAGAAGAAGAAATAGCAAGATGACTTACTGTCTCTGTTACAGCCATGCAGAAACTCCAAAATCAGTGTGACAGTGGTTGCAGCAACTAAAAACAATAGCTGTTGCCATCCCTATAACTGTTTAAGATCAAGCTGGATGGAGTCTGGGGCAGGCTGATATAGTGCCTGATTTAGTGGCTGGCAACCCTGCCTACAGCTGGGAGTTGAAACTAGATGATCTCTGATGTCTCTTCCAACTTGACCCTTCTATTCTATGACCTTTATACATGTATGGGACTAAGGAGCTGATCTGATATGCCATTTTGATGGACAGAAGAACTAAGAGGGTTTCCAACTGCATTTTTTATCCCCATACCACCCCCAAATTCTCTGCATGAGGGTGCATTGAAGCTGAAATGATTTTGATGCTCAGTGCTTCTGTGCTACAGTAGTTCTAACATTTTCTAGGCATTTCAAGCATTTGCAGTAGCCAAAGAGCAAACTGCATTCCTGGCCTCCACTAAGGACATCTAGAAAGAGAACAGGATGATTCAAGGTTCATATACTCAAATTTTTCTGTGCTTCCTGCTCAATATAACACACAGCACCGACACCTTGCTGTCAAAGTTCAAGCTTGAAGTTGGGATTTCTGAGCCTCTCAGTAATTACTGAAGGCTAGGCCTTTGTAAGTCAAATATTGACTAATGGGAAAAGAGAAGACAGCCCTCTGAAGATCTCCACAGAAAGCAATAAAAGATCACCTCACCAACTTTTTCCTGGTTAGCTCCAATATTTGCACTTCTCAAACATTTGTATTTCCTATGGCAGTACTTATGCTTCTCATTATGCTGTTGCTTGGTATTACATTAGACTTGCTTAAGGCATATTAGGCGACAAAAGGTAAAGAACATCAACCACTTGTTTCTTTCCTACAGCTATTCTTCCCAAATTTAGTTTAGATAAAACAGAGATCTATCTGAAGCAGCAAACATATTTATTACCACAGAGCCAGAAGTAAAACCTTGGGCAAGTCAGATAAAATTAGAAACTTCTTTCTTTATATCCATCTTACTGGAGACTCAGCACTTGAGGCTTTGCTACTAACTATAAATCAGAAGGTCAACGCACTTCAAGAAAGAATCATCAAATTCTAAAATACTATTTCTGAAACTTTAAGTTTTTCACTCCAACACAACAGCAAATTATTTTTATTTTGATCTAGAAAACAGTCAAACATATCTGTATGCTTCCATAATGAAATCTTGCAGCAGTGTTTTACTTTTTTTTTTTTTTCCCCAGCAGATAATGATTTTTAAGCATCTTGCTCAAAAGAGCAGAAAGTTGGAGTCAACACTTTGCATCTCCTAGGAGAGAGATCAGTTTTGTTTCCCTATCTACAAAATGGGAACAATCAGACATGATTTTTGCAAGTTTGAAACTGACAGATGAAGAACACTCCACAGCATTACTACTATTTCTATATTAACAAATCTAATATACGCTGCCTACAATAATTCAGAGCAACACTCCAGATTCCATTTCCCATCTGAGCACTTAAAATAACATTCTGAATGGTTCTGCTCAATGGTTCTGCTTAAATTTCATGATCATGTAAACTCAATTTTCTAACAACTTCTCTTTGAATGAAGTCTTCACACAGTAACATGGTTGACTGTCTAATCCCAGGCAAAAGCAACAGATTTACCTGTTGAAATAATCATTTCACCAGAGTCAGCTGTTGGTTGTATTTTTAGCAGGAACAAAATACTTCCCAATCAGCTTTGCAAAGCACAGAAGAAATTCCGCAGATAACCTACTTATTTACAGGTGAACTGATCATTAAGTCAGAAAGAAAAGTTATAATGCAGTTTCCTAATATGTCATTCATGTCTATGAAATAGTGTCAACGGCATGGATTCAGGCCAGAAGACATCCTAGAATAGCTAAAAAACACTTCTTACATTTTCTAGCAAGCCAATGGCTTAAGCACAACCATGAGGCACAGAGGTTGATTTGCTGGTGACAATAATGTCTCGAAATTATAAATGTCAAATGGCAGCAATTCACTGCAATCAAGCGTCTGTGTTTAATTTATTTATATTAAGCTTCCACATTTCTGAGACATGGTTTCACCCAACTGCTTCCCTAGGAGTGTAAATTACCATCAAAGTACACAAGTGTAAATCTGCAGAACGTAGCTGTGTTTGAATGTGACGCACAGCAGACAATTGCAAAAGCACATCTACAGACTCATTATCAAAGCTACTCCAGACTTGGAAATGTCTTCATATTTTTCCCCAGTTTATGGAGGAATTTAGAACGTAGTAAGTATATAGTTAGCATTAAATGTGATTAATTCATACTGTGGGAAAATATTAAAAAAACTGAAATAGTGCTATGCAGATCTCGTCCTCTCTCCCCACCCAAACTGCAATCAAGCAGATGCCTATTCAACTTTCTGAACACACTGCCAGAACTCAATTTTAGGAACTGGCTTTTTTCTCCTCTGGCTATAGTATGTAATGTTTCATTTTTCTGTGTCACACTATTAACCATGCACATATTTTAGCCATATCATTTTGCAGTATGGTTCTGGGCTGGCTGGCTCACAGGTTCTTTGTAAGTGTTTTCCTTCATTCTATTCTTCATTGCTTTCTCATAAGCCTGTTTACCATGTCTTATTTGCCTACATTTGTAAAATAAACAGGAAATATTATTAGTCCTTTCAAAGGCACACAATACAGACTTCTAAGGAAAAGCTGCAGGATCCATCAGAGTGATCTGAGAAGAATTTTGGGGTTTCTACTCTGGTTCACTCTAGATTCTGCTCTGAGATGTGTCAGAATCTTTGAAATTTACTTGTAACAGTGAAAAGATGAGACCAAATCTTGGAAATTGGTACAGAACAATAAACCAATCCTCTGATTAGAGCAACAGGGCTCAAGTTTGCTTGAAGAGTTCTGTGAAGCTTAGAAAAACTCCCATGGAAATTTAGTCCTCCACTATTACTCAAGTCCATCAATGCTTGGCATGGTTGCACAAGTTTAACGTAAGGTTTGCAAAGTTTTGACAAACACATACTTTTACTAGCGTTACCTTATTTCAGGTAAACTCATTTGCATATGTACACTTACTGAATTTGGTCTGTATTTCACTGCACTAAAATTAAGTGAAAGCGGGAAGACAAAAATCAAGGATGTGAGGAATGCTTGATAATAGACCTGCGTCCTACTCTGCCCCACACTGCACATGCCATCTGAAAATGGAAAAGATATATTCCCAAGTGACTTAACTATTTAAATTTCATTCTCAAATGCTGCATTTGGCTTTAAATTTGGTGTGAAAATCATGCTAAAGGATAACTATGGTGTATAACACAGCCCAGGGCAGAAACTCTCAATTCAGACATAAGCGAGCATAGCATTACCCCAGCTTCTTTAGCTTTATTTAGGAAAGAGCCTCTCACATAAGGAGCAGCTTCATACAGAGCAGGCCTCCTGCTTTCCAGAGTAGAGCAGATAGTCCTCTGACAGCACTCTATTTGGCTGAGTTGATAGACCAGCATCTTACATTGCTGCAACAATGATGGTTCAGAAAAAACCAGACACAGGTGTTTCTAATGCTTAACCCAACCGCCCTCAGCTGGCATTTTTCCCTCCAGGCTCTGTTGCTACTTGGCTCCCTAAAAAGAAGTCATTCCATACACTGGCATCTTCGGAGGAGGAAAAAAAAAGAATTTACAATTGACTCAATGGCACATAATAACACTGGATATTATTTTACAACATGATTCTGATTTGTAATCACAATTCCCTAGCCTAAAATATATAATATAAATAATAAGCATTATTATTTCAAACTTGGTATAAAATTATCCCCACTTTTCTAATATCCAACTTATTTGCTAAAAAGCACATAGATTATCGGTTATACACACGTGAAAACAATACAATGACAAACTACCTAATAAGTATTTTTAATCAGGTTCTACATACTAAAGAGTATCAAAACTCTGAAAATAAAGTCTGGCTCTTAGCCATATTTATGTGTATTTTGTAGCTCACATCTATCTGGCACTCACCCACCTCTCTCTTCTATACCTGCACTGGTGTGGAAGAGAGCTCCTTGTCACAGCAGTTATTCAAAGGGAAGAAAAAAAAAAAAAATGACCCCAAAAACATTTGGCCATTTATTCTCCCACTTCTCAAAACTCATTACATTGTATTGCATTTGACTCTATTATAAAAGTTTATGCTTACTGCAAATTCTAAGGCTTTATTGGATTACAATTAATTTCCATCAAAGTGTCTGCCTTTTTACATCTGAGGAGAACTTTCTAACTTAATATTGTGAGGAGAGAGGGGGAAAAGCTTAATTAGGGGCAGAAATATGTGCACAACCCCCTCTTTGACAAGAGACTTCCCTTTAACCATGCAATGCAAGTCTTCTCACAGCCTGGAGCAACCAGTACGCTCTGCCCAAGTGTTGCATAAGAAACACTCCAGCCCTAGTGGATGCCCACTACCTCTTCTGTGTGAGTATAGGACTGGAGGCTGCTTGGTCAAGGCAATGGATCTGCTATGCAAAGAAGTGTTTTGAAAAGACTGATAAAAAGACTCTTTTTTATCACATTTCCTTCAATGTTCACAGAAAAGGGGAAGTAATGGAGAGTTCATTCAAAACAGATTACAAATGGAAGGTCTGATTGCAGGGGAGAAAAGAGCTACAGTGACCTTCAATAAATAACTGCAATGGTTCCACATGAGTTAATAAAAGTGCATCCCCTTCACATGCCCTTCCCTGGCTGCATAGCCAAGACCATGTATACAAACTGAGAGGTCAGCATTGGCTAATGACCACAAACAGCTTCCTCGTTGCAGTCAGATTGCTACAAGGCTCGAGCGCTGAGTCACAAGCTATCCCCTGCCCTACATGTGTAAGACATTAAGTGTTCATCACAGAAACTTAAATATATTAAATCGTTCCTTCACAAATGGCTAAAAAGAGCTTTCAAGTTGCAGTTGTTACTCAGTGATATGGAAGCAATAAAGTTAAGGTTCCACATGCATCCTCAGCTCTGAATTTTTCTCAACATGTAGTGTGGCTGCTATAAATCACTATTTTTTTTTTTAACTGAAAAGAGAAAAATAATACTTTTTTTATCTGCACAAAGTTTTCAAACTCTGTAGAAAGCTCTATTTTAATTTAAATAACACAGTCTCCTTCTTACAAACTCATTTTTATGCACAAAGATCCTTTGCCTATATTTAGCCATGCTGATATTCCAATAACATTTCTCTATGCAGTGCCCCACTGGCAATGTTCACATCTAGGAACGTAACAGTGGGATAAAGGGCTTTTGCAATGGATGCATCCCTCTGCTTTTTGCTATCAATCCTTCCATGCACCCCAGAAAGTACTCAAATCTAAATCTAACTTAATTTAATGCACAGTAGGTCTTTATATACGTATAATCCTTCATCACTGCTTTGTCTGGTTACACACAGGCTGATGCAGGTTATGTACAAAATATACTGTGTATTTTTCAAGTAGAAGACTTGCACTGACTCTGGCTGGCACACATGTAGTTCACAGCACTTGGAGCTATCTTATATTTAAAGCAGCAATAAAAATATTTGATGCTATACATAAAACAGTATAAAATTACATAATTAAAGATTATATAATACTTCAGGCCAACTAGAGAACAGATTTTTGTTCTCTTGAGAAATATATCCTATGAAAGAGAATATACTTAACCTTACCTTTGAGCTTTTCAACCTGAGGTTTCATTTGTCCAACATTACTCCCTCTATAACAAACTTATTTTGGTTTTCCTTCTGAGACAGCAAGTTTACAAGATAAACATGCTTACTAAATTTAGAGTCGTAATTGTAAAACAATTGACTTTGAAAACACTTCTGTAGAAACAGCTGACCATTATATTCCACGCATTTTTTAAGATTAAAAAAAAAATCTTTTACAAATAGTCAGATTTCTACTGTATTTTCTTTCTAAAACAGAGGAATCAGAAGAAAAACTTACTGTTTTAACTGTGTCTCCATCTGTGGTTCAGTGCTTTCTTTTATGAGATTGAACAAAAATTCAGATGTAGTACATTGAGGGCCAGGTCTATATTATGTCTTGAGCAGAGAATTAGAACATCAAGTTTCGTTACATTAAATGTTGCTGAAAAAATTATTTATTTAATTCTAAGAGCTTTTCCTGCATTGTCTCAAAAGCCTTCTTCACCTCTACATTTATGCTTCATCAACTACCTGTCCAGGAAACAATTGAAAGATGTGTATTAAAAGATAGGAATCTATGGATGGGCAGCTTTCATGCTAGTCATGTGCCAAATGTCACCAGTGGTAAAGTTCGAACCTACAAGAAGTTCAAGAACTTCCTCCTGAATCTACTAGAGAAAAAATGCAAAGACTAAACACTTAGTAGAATTTTAAAAGTTCCACTTGGAGCTTTCTCATATCATAAGTGCCTGTGAAATCCATTGGAAAACCAGACAAATACACATGCCAGAAGTTTGTGAATTCCACCCAAAGAGGCACAGCACAACGCAGCTACGCAAGAGGCCCACGACAAGACAAGAGATTGTCTAGAGATAACTGAGATATTTATAAACAACTACAGCATCATTAAAGGGGGAAGGAATACTATAAACAGTAGGGTAATACTGTAAATTTAAAAAGTTCAAAATAGTTAAAATACTAAAGGAACATCTTTAGAGGGGGCTTTGGGGTGGAAGAACATAGTTAGGTTTTTTAAACAATCATAAATACTCTCAGGGTTGTATTGGGATGAAACAAGAGTGGCATCTAGTGGCTTGCAGTGTTATGGTACTTATTCCCATTGAACAGCTGGGATATGTTCCAGACCTGCTTTTCTACAGTATTCATTACACCCGTCTGGACCGTAATGGAGGATCTGGTGAGTATCTTGCTAGCAAAACTTGGAGAAAAGAAAAAAAAAAAAAAAAAAAGGGGGGTTAACATATAAAGGAATAAATACAGAGGTATTATTCTCTGCTTATCTGCACTTTGTTTGCAACTTTGTCTAGAAGCAACTCGATGGGAAAATTCTTTTTAAACCAGAAAAGAAATTGCACTGAACTTAGTACAGCTGTTGACTAATAGTGGTCTGTTCTTTCCATACATAGATGTCCGGTCAGCACTTTCAACTATAAAGAATATTAACACAGTACTTTCATATATCAAATACATCTTTGGTTACATTTTCAAAAATTCACTTAATACTCTTTCATGAATGGCTTATTTTTACTGTGACAGTATTGGAAAAGTTCCCCAACTGAGAATTTTGGAAATTCCTCCTGAGATGCAAGTCTTTCATTTCCCCTGGGGCAATATCACTTTGCTTGCTGAGGAAAGGGTATGGTGATAGAGTATTAGGGAGACTTGATGAGCTCTTGATCCAGGTTCACTTTTAATTACACATTATTAATCATTTTGCAGTTGGAAAAAAAATCTAACAAAGTCTCTGTGTACCTAATTAGGAAGGAACTTACATTTTCTAAATTAAAGAAATGTGTAGAAGTTGCTTTTGGGATTTGGGATTGAGCTAAGAATACATAATACCTAGAAGTGAAATTCTACTTCACAGTCCAGAAGCTGCTTATCTAGAGCAGCAAATGAAGAAGAAAAGAAATTGCATATTATTTTCCAAAATGAGTGGGAGATACTACAGACATTGCTGATTTTTCATATATTGCTGCTGAAAAGGCCATCTAAATAACTTTGTTTTGTATTTGCAGTGCCTACCTTTCTGAAGCTGTTCTCTGACAGCAAGACTAAATTCTCTAACAATTATTGGCCAACACAATCACACAAATGTAAGCACCTATTAATTGATATTACTGTTTACAGCTAGGACAACAATGAAAGCAAACGTTACAAGTACTATTACGATCAGCAGTTAAGAACAGCATGCCAAGAAGATCTCAATTACAATCAATGTCATACAAAAAGCTGTTAAAATAATACTTATAATTAACCTATAGTTAAAGAATTTATGTGTTCAGTACTAACACAGTTATAAACAACAATTTAAAATTTTAAAAAAGAATGCAACATGGAACAACACAAAGATCTGTGTATTGGTGGTAATTTCTTGTTTCAGAGCTCAATTTACCAAAGCATGTTGATACCTCAGAGGTCTGTTCATTTGCAGCTTTAAAACAGAAATAAACAATTACTGAAAAATTTTAGCAAGGACCTCTATTCTGACAACCACTGACATTAAGTAAGTCCAAATAGCATTAAATTTTTCCCTAAATTACTAGTTAAGAAAGCTCACACCATTATTCTGGCTAATAGCGCAAAAGCCTAAACTTAAATCTCTCTGGAAAATAAGGAAATAATTCTGAAAATATGAGAAGTGAGGACTGTGTAACCCTTATCTATTTTCCTCCACCTCAGTAATAGTGCTGCTGACTTACAATACAGTACAACAAATAAATTTTATTGCCACAACTTGCCAGAATCAAATGCTTTAAGTACGATCCTCCTCCTAGTAAATAAGGTTTAAAACATAGACAGCTGTGGAAAACTTAGTCAGTATACAATCTATTTCTAATAACCATTAATTTTAGATCATTATAGCATTCCAGCTATTAAGGTCTCTGTGTTTTTTCTGTGAGTATCGGAAGACAACAGCTGTATGCCTTTCTGACACATCCACAAAACTCAGACTTTAAATTAGCATTACACGGTTTCCCAAGCATGCCAACCACGCACACAACATCACTCCTTGGTCCTTCCCTGTGAGCTCATCATTAGGACAAGAAGTGCATTCAAGAGCTAAAGCACAGCTAAGTAGCAACTGAACTGCACTGTTTGTTCATCAGAAAGAAAACACAAGGGCTTGAGACACAGGGCAGGACTCAAAAGTGCTAATCACTATTGCAAATGCACACATGAACACATGCATGCATGCAAAGTTATCCCTGCTGTAGGGGATTTCAGTCCAAATACAGGGAGAGAAATTTACATGAAGGGACAGGGGACATCAGTAAATAATCGCATAATGTCTGGCACGACAGCAAGCAATGCTGACACTATGACACCATCCACCACCTTGTTTGCCAGCAGTGATTTGGGAGGGGCTGGGGTGGGAGTGGGAGCAGCAAAGGATCCTCTGTTGAAAAAACATAGTCAAGAAGAAAAAGTGCAATTGAAGTAATTAACACTATAAGAACTAAAAATCCCATCTGTAGTCATCTATGAAACCCAGAAACAATGCCTGTAACAGAAGTCTTGTCGTTTACCAACTCCTGCATGCTGAAGGTACAGATCAGATTGTCTGCAGAGACATGAGGGATGTCTGCCCTGAACATGGGAATGACCAATAGTGCTGAAGACAGGCAGACGTGTTTTTAGTTCATGTAAGGCAGTTCAACTGATAAAAAGTTACTAAATCAACTGTGTATCAATATACATTCTGGTATCAGGGCTGTTACAGTTCACCCTGTAGAGTAACAATAATGGAAAACAGAACTTGCCATTATGTATCATTAAAGTATAATCAATTACAGGAATCTGTTAATGCTTTCCTTCAGAGAATCCATCATGAGAAAACACAGTCTACTTAAATGTGCAGATCACAAACGGAAATGATTTTTAAAACAATGTGACTGAGTTGAAAACATTTTTAAAGATAAACTTTAGCAGATTTCCTGACCTCATTTTATTATTGCAGAAGTTGAAATAGACAAAAATGCTTTTTTTATGCTCTAAGGATGGAATATGAAAGTTCATATTAAATCTGGGCCTGGAGCACACATTTTCCAGCCAACACCTAAGACTGTATTTGCTGCATTCATCATTATATATTTGTATGTATATACAATGATGTCACTGTTCATGTTACTATAAGGCCTCATTCAAACAAAATCACCCTTACACTGTCCAGGAGTTCTCTTGTCTCTGTGTCCAGGTTGACCCTGCTACACTGAGGTTACCTGTGGCTCACAGCACACAAGCACTGTGGGTGTCATTCACCCACGAAAGATGTAGTCACATCAGCTGCAGTCCTTTGGACTCAATGACATCCTCCCTTCCCAGTTTTGTATTCTCAGACATATGAAACAGTGAGATGAGAAGAAAACTTGTGCTGGGGGAGGATGAAGGAAAGGAACAGTTCTCAAAATATCTGTTTTAAAAAATAAATAAATAAATAAAATCAAACAAAGCTCTCACCATTGAACGGGGAAAAAAAAAACCAACAAACCTACAAAGGGCTGCATAGCTTTTGCTTCATCCACTCCCAATTTCTACTGAAAATATCACCATCTGATTAAAGTGAATGAGAAAATATAAAACTTGCATTACCAGCCTTCACTGAAGGCTGCAAAGGGTCTTAGTTTGATTTTGCTGTTTCCACTGCTTTCTCTCAGCAAAATCTCTCTCATTACTGTTTCATTACCCTACAAACTTTGCAAATCCTGCTCAGGAGAAGCACTAGCACTGCCCATGTGCAAAAAAGGTCAAGGACTGACACATAACTTAAAGAAAACATATAGCAAGCTATTTACAAACAGATCAGAAGGAATTTTTAAAAGTTATTTATCTGTCTGTAGGGATAACTGTGGACTAATTGAGCTAATTGAGCTGCTGTTTTTTTGATGTTCTGTGCAATTTAGTATAGAGTTTGGACAAAAAATGACAAATGTTTTGAGACTCACATGTTTTATAGAACATAATATGTTCTATAAATGTTCTTAATATGTTCTATAAATGTTCTTAATAAGAACATAGAACATTTAAAAAAAAATTTGAAAATAATCTTCAAGAGATTTTTCTATTCAGTAACCTATATTAGATCCCAATGAACATACAGCTCATTAAATTTACAGCAGGTTGTAGTTCTGGGGGAACAAGTATAGAAAATGAAGAATTTTTTCAGAACATCTTATTTCCCATTCTCACTACGTCTTTTCATTTCATTGACATTTTACAGGTCACTGAAGAACAAAAATCTGAGTCTGTCTGGTAGAACAATGATTACTTGACCTCTATAGAGCTACCTCAATAGCCATTTACCTGTATGGGAACTTTAATAAAATCCATGACAATTTCCTAGAGGCAATACAGGATTTACCTCTTCAATAAGAGGTGAGCACTCAGCTCAACTTTGAACACCCCTGCCTCTACCAGTGACACTAAACTCCATGGGACTACTAAATAGTCTGCAGGAAACAGTTGGATCCCAGACTATCTCATAATGCACAAGACAGCACGATGTTTGTGTTGGGATAAAACTTAGATGGATCTGAAGTGGTATATAGCATTGTGCAAAATAGTGCAGAGCTTGCTATGAGAGATGTCTGCTCAAGATATGATCAACAGCCAGCCGCCATGCAAAATATATGCAAAGTCATCCAGGACAGCATTCTGTCTATATCACCAATGGCATGGGAGTGAAGATGAGTTCAGGTAGCGCACAGTTTTCCAGAGCCGACCCCAGTCTGCCTGCACAGCCCTCTAGGGAAGGGGAGCTGATTTGAGCACCACAGTGAGAAGTGTGGCAGGAATGGAGACCAGCAGAGGCAGGGCAGTTCAGAACCGTGTCAGGGTGGCAAAGTCTCCTAGTGGGCTGGGGAAAAGCCCTTGAAGTGTGTGAACTCTCCAAAACCTCCAATGCCTTTCACAAACTCAGGTAATCTTCCAGATCTGTTCCTCACTGCCAACCAGCCAGCATTCACCAGCCCCATACCCAAAACCTCTACTGACCCTTCCAACAAACCTTCTCCCCCAAGCTTGACCCTACTTTGCTGCAAAATTCAGTTTTGCATACGATGCTGAAGTCTTGAGCTGACTTTGTCAGCAGGAGCTTCGCACAGTCACAGAACAGCCATTAAAAATACCATTAGTATCCTTGATTAGAACGTTCAGTCCACGATAATATTTCTCTGAACACATGCTCCTCATTTCCAACAGCTAACTGGACCCAGAATCCCAGAATACGATCTCAAGTCCTTTTTATTTTTTTTTTTCCAACAAACAAAATTGGATGGCCTGAAAGCTTTAGCTATTGTCTGTTAGTTTCAATCTGAAATATATAAAATGTAACATTAAATCAAACTATTGTTATTGTATTTTAAAAAAAAAAAAAAAAAAAAAAAAAAAAAAGCAAACAAAGCACTTATTGAAACTTATCCTCTGTGATTTTTATTGTGAATATACAGTCAGGTTTTTTTTAATCTTTTCTCCTCTGCAAGTATAACTCTGCTGTTTCATCTATTCATTTTTGCTATTGTTTTATTAGACAGAACTCATCCTACAACACAAACTACAATACAAGTGATAAAGATTTGTTCATCAGACAATAATATAAGGCTGAAAAGCAGAGCTTTACAAATATGGATCAAAACAAATCCTAAACTGGGCATGCATACATCTAAATATTTTATATTACTGTCATGGTCAAAACTGTGCTAGATATGTGGAGCACAGATTAGAAGACTGTACTTTGATGTTTTTACAAATTATCAGAGAATTATCATATTTTTAATTTTTCATTTTTATATTAAAAAGCCTTGACAGCCTTTGACATTGTTCTGCTCATTCTGTTTTGTGCAATTACTCATTAGTCATGGAAAGATAATCATTTTTTCTTTTGCAAGTAATTTTCTCAAAAAAAGAGTTTAAAAGTCATCAGTGACTATTTCATAAGCAGAAGCTTTCAATTAACTGTTAAACAAACATGCAAGTGCATTTTTATAGTAAAAAAAAAATCATTGTTCACTGAATTCAGACAGATCCTATGTTTTATGAATCGACCAACTTCATGATCAATGAAATGATGTGTGAAAATAGAGGTAGAGGCAAAATAACCTCCCCAAATCCAGAAAATTTTCAGACAATAACCATTACCAGCTTTAATTAACTTCAACACAAAAGCAGGGGTTCCTTCTGTTTCAAGTTAATGAAGCTCAACACACAGACACTCCAATTACAGACAGAACATGTGACTAAAGCAAGTTGTATCTCATGATTGAAATAATGAGATTGGTATTTTAATTTTGCAATCAGTAATTATGGGAGATTCAGAAACAAAGAAACAATACATACGGTTGTAATGTTAAGGCACAAATGCAGAGAATATCCTTCCTATAAGCCAAAGGCAAGAAAATAACTTTTCCTACAATAAGCAGTATCTATACCTTGGAAATATTTCCACTATGATCTTCTACGATTTACTCACTTTCATACTACACAAGCCAGAAACGTGACCTCACCTACAGCTATGAACGGCTTATTGACTTGCCTTTCTCATATATATTCATTAAATCTTTATCTATAATACTGTTATTTCCATTGAAAATGATGGCTGTGTAGTAAAAAAAGCTGTTCTCCCACAAAAATGAATAACCCTAGATTACTTCCACCCTTTTCAATAATTTGCCTATTCCTAAATACCACGTTAGAAGAATATATGACCTTTAGCTTAATCTCATCACCAAGCACCTCCAAGGAAGAAAAAAAAAAAAAAAAAAAACAAGGACGAAAAGAAAAGATGGTCTGCCATTTATTTCTCCCATTTATAGTTTATTAAACCTAAAGATAATGGGAAAAAGGTGGAAAAAGGCAGGGTATGTCTGGGCTGTAGTATCAGATATCACTGCTTATTATTGGCTATCTGCCTGGTAATCATAAATCCATAGGGTAATATTCTAAAATCTTTTTCTTTTCAGGTAGGTGTAAGCCAAAAAGAAATAAAAAAAACCTAAGTTTAATTTTCTATGAAGAGCAGAAAACAGCAAGCACAGCACAATTGGGTACCAGGATGCATAAATATTCCTGATTACAAACCCTTTCACAAAGAGCAAACAGGAAGAGTTTGAAGCTAACAGTGCATACATCATGCAGAAGGTATCTCTCTCCCAGAAGATAGATATCACATAGTCAATGAATGAACTGCTCCAATAAATTATATTATTCCTCAGAGGAGAAAGGAGAGAAATGTTATAAACAGTGACTTCAGAAAAGTGAGAACAATAGGGCATTGAATTTTGCAAGAGTGAATTGAGGAACTTTTTCCTGCAGGAGAGCTCAGTATCACTGACCAATGAGCCTTATAAATACAAACGTTAACTCCAGCACTGCTGCTCCTCTGAGCGCCCTCACATCTTGCCTCACAGCACGTCAGAATCTAAATGCACGTGCAAAA
This sequence comes from Lagopus muta, assembly GCF_023343835.1. Classification (NCBI taxonomy): domain Eukaryota; kingdom Metazoa; phylum Chordata; class Aves; order Galliformes; family Phasianidae; genus Lagopus; species Lagopus muta. Next base: position 7,401,393 of record NC_064443.1, on the reverse strand, counting down.
TAATGCAAGGCCATACAGCATTAAACGTGTTTCAAATAACTTCTTTAAACTATATTTACCAGGAAAGCTCAGAAAGCACACCATTCTAGCAAAACCAGATAGCAAATACAGAGCTTTGATTATAGATACAGCTGAGCATTTTCTGTGCAGAAGTCTCAGCAAAGGAGGAAACAACACTGCGCATCATCTCCTGCTTGCACCAGCAGATATGAGCTTAACATCCCCAGATAAAGAAATGCTAAACCAGAGGTGCAGTTCTCAAAGTGAACCCTTATAGGAGCACAGTGCTGTGCTTAATGTTCTCAGGGGCTGCAGCGCCCAACAGCAGCACAGGGCTCAGTTCATTTTTCTAAGGCAAAAGTATCACTAACTCAATCCAGTTTCTAAGATGCAAGTCTTGACAACTAGTTTGAACAATTACGACTAAAAGAGATTTTAATCCAGATTCCTGCTTTCTGTCACCAACACACCAATCACCAACTTTTGGCATGTTTAGTTTCACTTCACACAGTCATTCCTCCTTTTCTCTGGCTCTTTACCTGTCTTTCTGATGTGTCAGAATTGGAAACTGATAAGCTAAAGACATTTAAACACACCAGCTCTATCTGCAGTTACAAGAAATTACCCAGAGGTCTGCGGCGGTCTCCAGGAGCACTGTGGTAGGCTCACTCATATCGATGCAGCGTTCATCCCTCATGCAGTTCATGCTTATTCTGCCTAAGTTCTCCCAAACTCATTTTTAAATTGTATTTGAACCTTACCCACTTATTCTCTGAGGGTTTCTTTTGTGTTTTAATGAAGCTTGTGGCAGACAGCTCCTCACTGTTTACATAATTGCCTTGCCTGACACTGAAGAGGGTGGAAAAAAGTTTTGTTAAAAAAAAAAAAAAAGCTGAAAATGATTTCTCCATTTCAGCCCCACTGTGAGGAAAGGTAATGGTTTTTGAGAGACTTACAAAAAGATTACTGTCAGTACTCTTAAAACACAGAGCAATTAACGCTTAACTGCTTTGCCTTTACACAGTACTTACTTGTTTCTCCTTCTACAGCCTTCTTTCCTACACTTGACAATCTTTTGACACCTATTTCTTTTACTCCATGGATGCTGCATTCTCCTGCTGCTTCCCTTGTCCCCATCCCACAAACCTTGTTTTCTTCTCCTCTCCCTTCCACCTTCTGCTGTTTGTTCCCGTCCAGACCCACAGAGCTAGGGCTGTGCAGGTGCCTCCAAAAGCAGGGAGAGACACTTCCTGCCTGCTCCCCATCCTGGCAAGCTCTGATCACATGCTATTCTCACTCTGCCAGTTAAACTGGGCACTTTTGAAAAGAATGCTGGGCATTTTGAAAGAGAAAACTTTCCAAGGCTACAGGAATTGCGAGCTTACCCCAACTCCTTCCATCATGCAAGAAATTTCAGCCTGATTTTAGGGCTAACAACATCACCACGTTAGGGATGCAGCATAAAGTATTAGTGCCGATTTTTTTTTTTCCCCCCTCTTGTAGAAGCAAACATATCTGCTTAATCACTGTTTCTGGCACGCATTATCTTTTCATCTGAAGAATGTTAGCTCATTGCTCTATTGGAATATGATAAAGACTTGCCTTGGAAAAACAATAAAAGCAAAAATTCAGTGCTGCAAACAGTGAGTTATCAGCATTCTAATGAAAACTTCTGTTTCACTTATAAACTCAGTAGGTGAATTTATGTGAACATGCAAGAATTTCAGCATTTATTTCTCTTAAACACAACTCTAATTCTTATAGATGCTTACAGAAAGCATAAAAAGCAACCTGAAAACAGTTGATAATTTGAGGATGGGAAGGGAATGGTGTATATGCGTTATACATGTGTAAATACTATCTGTTCCATCTTGTTATTGCTGTTAGACCTGACCTGTGATTCTTTCTAGTATTGGAAAGTTTTGCAGAATTGCAGCAGAGGGGAAAAGATTTATGCTGCAGCTCAGAACCATGATGTGGACCAAGCAAAAGAGATTCAGACGAGGGCCTCTGAGAACCAAAGTGACTGGCCTATCCTTCAGGGTCTTCCAAGTTGAGTGTCTCACAAGCTTCTCTTGCAATTGTTTCACATCATATACATAATTTAATATTCACTAGAGAAGCAGCTTGAACAGGCATCATTTCCTCACCGAGAGCCCCACCTATCTGATTATAAGTTGTTCTCTGGTTGAGGTTTCTATCGCTCTGAAAAGCTTTGGGATGGCTCATTATTTAATTGGAGAACTTTAAATTTTGAAAATGCTCTTGGGATGAGAAAGGTATTTCCTCCTCATTTCGGGTAGCAAGCAAGCAAGCATAGTAAAGGGACAAAATTACAGATGGAAAAATGTCAGGCAATTGAAACTAACTGCTCAGTCATACAGTTCTAAAGCAGTATTAGAGTTCAGATTTTGCCTGTTACATAACACATATGAACAAGCAACAGTATTGTGTTTGCACTTGAAGAGTGCGATTGAACTGATAAAACGCAATTATATTCATTTTGGTACAAAGCAAAAATAAAAGAGAATAGCACTAACAATTGTAGCTAGGTAAAAGGAACTACAGTCTGTGGTTTGCATTCTAGACATTTAAGTGCTCTACACTGCGAGGACTTATCCTTAGAGCTATAAGTCTGCAACACGGTTTGTTGCATCTCTAGTATTATAACAGTTGAGAATACATAGCTTTGAGCACATAGAAATTAACAGGAGTAAAGCAAAATCAGGAACCAGAACTAGGAACCAGAGTTTTTCTTCTTTACTGCTTGCCTCCTTTCGGTAAAAAGTACAGAAGCACTTTCCAGATAAAAGATTATTAAACAAAGGAAACACTGTAAGTGAATAAAAACACTAATAAATGTTTTTTATCACTTAACAGCATCCTCTTATGCACTGTAATTCACTGACATTAGATACTTGTGGCTTTGTTCACTTATTCCTTCATCTTAAGCCCTCAGACTGCTGTGTAATTCTTAGGAGTTTGGAGCTTTGCTGTTTTTCTGAAAATACTCTGAATTCCATGCTTACAGCCTCTTTCCTTGATCTCCCCTATCTTCTGATCAATACAGAAGACCTTTCAGTAAAGAAGTTTCTCCTGATATACAACCTAAACTTACCCTGTTGCAACTTGAGGCCATTTCCCATCATCCTGTCACCAGTGAGAAGAGACCAATCCTGATCTCGCTGTAAACACCTTTCAGATGTTGGAAGAGAGCAATAAGGTCTCCCCACAGCCTCCTTTTCCCCAAACTAAACAGCCCCAGATCCTTCAGTCGCTCCTCATATTCTCCAAGCCTTCCACAAGCCTTGTTGCCCTTCCTTGGACCTGCTCCAGCACCTTCATGTCCTTTCTGTACTGAGGTGCCCAAAACTGAACACAGTACTCAAGGTAAGGCCTCACAAGAGAGACATGGACCTATTGAAGTGTGTCTAGAGGACCACAGAAACGATGGAACAGCTCTCCTACAAGTACAGGCTGGGAGCTGGGCCTGAAGAAGATAACGCTCCAAGATGACCTGATAGCAGCCTTTGAGTATCTAAAAAGAGGCTGTTAAGAAAGAAGAGGTCAGACTCTTTAGCAGGGACTGCGTGACAAGACGAGGGGAGATGGTTTAAGACATAACCAGCCTAAATCTACCTTCTTTGTAAGAAAAGTCTTTTGCAGTTAGCGTGATGAGACATTGGAACAGGTTGTCCAGAATGGTGGTGGATTCCACATGCCTGGAAACTTTCAAGGCCATGCTGGACAGGGCTCTGAGCATCTCACCTACCTGTTCATTGGAGGGGAGTTGGACTAGATGACTGTTAATGGTCCCTTCCTAAGGATTCTACAGTTCAATTAGGAGCTAACAGCAGGCAAAAATCACACAGAGAAGGACCTAACTGGTCCTTCAAAGTCATGCAGGGAAGGATGTAACTGGTGTGTGTAGGGCTGAAAACCTGAGTCCTTAGGACTCTGTCATACATTACAGATTCAAGAAAGAAATAATAAAAATCAGCTTTATGCCATTATTCCTCTTTTTATTCCACTAAATTAACTTTAAGTGTATTCTAAAAAGTAACCTTTTATTTAAAAAATCTAATTGCTTAACCATCTTCTAGCCCTGTGACATAAAATTAGAATGTCAAACATCTTAATGCATTGGCACAAAACTGTCCTACACTATCTAGAAAGTAAAATTACAACAATCTGAAAAATGTCTAGTACTTCAGGTAATGTCAGTTATGGAATAGACTTGATTCTACTAAAAAGTAGTAAGTTTGCATTTATATTGTCACATCACACAGAGGGAAAACTCAACTGGAATGCAACTGATACAACTAACATGGAAAATAAAAGAATAGCCCTGCAAGTATGTGTAATGAAACCATCTAGAAAATAAACCAGTAGTAATAATGAAACATTTTATAATTTCCTCTTGTAATTGATATCAGAAGTATAAAAACTGACAAGGAATCGTGTATTGTAAGCATTTTCCTGAGCAAAAAAATTAGAATATTTTTTCAAGTTCATAAGAAACAAAGTAAAAGTTAAATTTAGGGCTCCTTTGAGCAGTCCAGTATCAGCTCTCTTGCTGAGCATTCTCGAGGTTTGTGAAACACTGAAATAATACAGGACCATAACAGATCTTACCCTCACTCTGTTCAAACAGAAACACTCTGTAATACCCTGAGAAATAGCTCAGATATTACCATATAAATAGGAGAATACTGTAGAGGATGTAGGTGCCATCACAAACCGCAGAACTTCAATTTAAATGTGCTTTAGCACCTCATCAGTAACTGCCTAACTGCATCAGCTTGGCATCACATTAGTGTATTTTTACACACCAATATGCAAAACGTGTTTGTCAGCTGCAAATAGAGCAAATTCCTTTGTATATGACAGCTCCAGGGAAAAGTGTTGCACTTCATAACCTTTTCCTTGGGTCTGGCAATCAACTTCACAATGCTGTTCCACTGAATCCCAACAAGAATGCTGATATCTTCAGTAGCACATGCTCAAGTCCAGAACAAGTAACGGAAGCAAAATTTTTCTTAACAGTGATGATAAATTATTAGACATTTATTTCTAATAGATCAATTCAGTCAAAACACTATATTATGCTCTGTTTTGGTCACCAAAATATTTCTCTGACATAGAATACATCAACAAAACCAATCACTTCAAAACTTGAAGTATCCAATACTCCAGTGCTTGGCAGTCAGATCCTGTATTTCTTTCCTCATCATGTTAAAGAATCAGGATGAATGATGCATACTTTACTGCACTTTACACAGAGGCAAGGCCAGAGACAGTGTCCCTGTATAAGCAAGATGAGCAATTCTTAAAAGCTGCAGAAATTTTGTGACCAGGCAACTTGCTATGGTAATACAGATGGTAATATATTTTTACATCAGCAAATACATGATTTAACACAAAAAGACGTATTTATTCCACTTAGTTGCCATTTGCACAGTCTTTAATGATACAAAATAGCTTGATACCATAGCCAATAGTGAGAAAAACTCTGGTATGTGTTAAAGGCTGAAATAAGTGACACTTCGAGCATCATTTCCTCATAACTTGCAACCAGTACAGATCTTAGTTTGATTCCCTAAAAGGGAAAAAAAATTCTGAATGTGAAACGCTGCAGGTTGTTCCTTTTAGCCAGCTCTAGTTCAGTCATTTCTCAAACATTAAATATATAATATTGATGAGTTAGAGTCACATCACCTACTTTGATTTATATTGTTCAATTCATTGGGAGTTGGTTTTTGTTTGTTTTTAACTACAGGGTTGTTTTTGTTTTGTTGCTGTTGCATCAATAGATTCAGGACAGGAACAAATAGCTCTAAGCTTGGACAATTATACAGCATATTAATCAGAATACCTATAGAATAATTAAGGACAAAACCAATGATCTTCCTAAGAATAATACCTACAAGGGACTAAGTCTTCAGCTTTGCTGAATACAACACAAGCAATCTAAAAGATGAACTCTTCCAGTTGTTATTTTCTTTAGCATTTTTTTCAGAGTCAATAAAAATATTAATATAATTTTATTTCTCATCTCTATCATTTTTATGTACTGACACAATATTAACTATACTGTCTTCAAGACATAGGAGGTGATGCTGGACCAATAAAAGGCACAAAAGCATTTCCTTTATGTGCTTCCTGAATTTTCAGAATATCTGAGCACACAGAACCAACTGCATCACTGAAGCTGCATCATATATCACTAATTCAAAACACTTAATCCTGTTTTTCACATTGGCTGAGGCAATACAAACTAAATACAAACTAAGAAGGCCCTCTTTGATAGTGGAATTACACAGAATGTGTACTACTTAAGCCCTCTATCCACATCCACTTGAAGGTAGGCTAGTGAAGTATTCTGGCCATTGTTTTATATTGAGCAGATGGTATTATGAGATTCTTGATAAAGAACAACAATCACTCAACAAAGGTTGCAAAGGGGTCGCTGAAACCAAGATTAGCAATTGATTAGCTTTAATGGACCGTGACAGTAATAAACAACAGAGCTCTACACAAAGATTTGATTGTCCCATTAATGCTGCTGACACAAATGGCTTTTAGCTGGCTTCCTCAAAGCGTTAATATCTTCAGAGCCTCAGCAAATGAAGGACTTTGTCAAAGTGAGAACTATCTTGTAGTGAAGAAGTACTTACTGGAGATCTCTAAAAAAAAAGTCTTCTATAAAGTGTGTTTCTCATTTATCCAGACAATAGCTTCTATTTCTTCAAGACAAAGTTCAAAAAACAGCATACCTCTAACAGGGTTGAATGTAATACACCTCTAAAGCATTGGCGTACAGAAGTCAGCATTCATTGAACGCAACAATAATATGAAATATCACTTTCATTGCCCTCATTTTCTCCTTACTCCAACATGCAATGACAGGTCCCAGCATCACAGCCTGCTACACTCGATTTTTCATCCCTAGCTTTTAAGAGTTAACATTTTTTTTTCCTCTCTGCAGCACAGAAAACCGTTACTTGTATCATATTTTCATTAAAATGTTTTGTGATTATTAGATGTAACCATGGTAAATTCTGAAAACAGAACTTACAGACTTTGTGTATTAATTAGCTAAATATATGGGAAAGCCTACAAAAAAAACATCTGCTTCTCTTAATGCTTAAGCTCAGGATTTCAATAGACACATGACTAATACTTGCAGGAAGTTTTAAAATTGAATTGAGATAGTTAATGTCAAAGTAAACAAAGCTCCACCCAACACGATATTCAGGACACCAAGGATGTAGGAATTCATGGAAGGTAGGAAAACCATTACTCATATAACTCTTGAGAAACACTGTCTATTAAACTTCACATTGTTAGGTTAGATTATGTGTTTGTTTTTTTTTTAAATAATCTCATTTTAACTGTTTTATTTAAGTAGAAGCTTTTCTTTCTAACAATTTCAACTGTGAGCTGCCACCACTTTTCCCTGCCATATTAATCCTAAAGGCAATATTTGGAGGCAGTGGTCTGGCTCTGAAGGCTTCCAGGTAGGAAAAAGAAAGTTGCCTGTTTTAGACACAGATCCAAACCACAGACCAATTGCATAAATCAAGGTCATGTTAATCCCATCCCAGAGGATCCCACCTCATCTGCAACTTCAGCTCCCTATTGAACAGTTCCTTGCCAGTATGCTACAAGGATGAAACATGCTGCTAATTACTGGGTTTAAATAACTTGACCTAGGCAGGCACACAAAGAATAGAAAGGAAATCTCTCAGAGTAAAACCTATCTGCTAGGTTTCCCAACACAGACCCTGAATCTGTAATCTATCAAAATACTGAGCCAGATTTCATTAGCTCCATTTCCTATAATCAGCATCCTTCTATTACTCACATACTTGTCTTTCTACAGCAATTCAGTTCACATGAGGTACTGCATAAACTTTTACAGCATACTCATGATAAATATTGAAAAAGCAAATATTAATTACCTGCAAATCAGCATCAAACTCGTGTTTCAGGTAAGCATCTTCTGCAGCCTCAACAAGACGCTGGAAAAGAAAGGGAAAAAAAAAAAAAGGTGTATGTTTGGAATACTTGATAAAATGCCTAAACTGAAGCATTTCTTCCAGTATGACAAGAAAATGGGTTTGAGAACTGTGTAACTCCCCATCTCCATATGGTATCTGCTATAGGACTTCGTTCAAATCAGAAAAATGAATAAATAATAATAATAATTAAAAAAAAAACGATGAACCAGACCTTAAAAACAGAGACCAGGTTTTCTAAACCTTCAGCATCCATGTTTGGTGGTAAAGATTCTCAAAAGAGCTCAACCACTAAGAATTAAAGAAAAAAATAAATGTTATTTGGCCATTTCCCCTTCCCCCCCACAACTGCTCAGCATCCTGCAGCTTTCATTCCGATATCGGTTTTTAAAAAAAACACAAAGGTGCTTTAACACTCTGGACTTCATTTTGCATATAGGAGCCTTTTTCCAATCTAAATAAGTGGGAGGTATTTCTTAATACTGTACTTGATCACAAGCAACTGAAATAAAAAATATTTTTTAAAATAACACAAGTATGGAAGAATAGAAAAATAGAGATCAAATTCATCTACTTAGTAAATTTCAAGTGTTGCACATACTACTTTAACATGGTGTATAATCACAACAAGAATTTTCTATTATGGATGTAATGTTTACTGAATGACAGTAATTTAGTTGTGTTTTTTATTCTTAATACTCAGAACTCTCTACTGTGTTCTGTACTTTTGAAGGACAAAATAAGGTTTGTATTAGAACATAGCTACTTGAAAACTAATTCATACAGGGGTTTACTGCAGACATTCTCTTCTGAAAAAAGATAATATCCTTTCTAGGATGTTCTACCCAGGGTTCCTTCTAGTATTTTAAATCTGTCTTTTATTTCAGTTAACCGAAAATTCATCCATGTACAACCCAAAATTAATCAGATTGATCTGTCAAAGAATATTCCAATCATTTTATTTTCTTTGATGTATCAGATACCAGTAATGAACATTTATTTTCATATATACATATTTTTAATCACAAGGCAAGTGAGCTCGACTGCTCATGACTGCTGGTGTTCATGGCACTTCAAGGACAGCTGTGCACCCTTCTGCTTCCAGTTTCATGCACACACTTCTCTGAAGTCTTTGGATATAAACCAAAAAGCAGTCAGAATTCATATCAATTACCATACAATTTAAACTATAACAAAAAGTAAGAAAAATATCTCTGATTGCCAAATCAGAATAAATAATTCTACAACAAAAAGTGAATGTTTAAAGCAGAGCCTTCTTGGTTAATTTTGCATGCAGCACAGGTCACAGCCTTGCCTTCCCCATCTGGGTCTCATCTCACAGCTTGCAAACTGTATTCTGCCCAGAGGGTTTTTCACACCTTTTACCTTAGTGCAGTGTTATATGTCCCAAGAGAAGATAGAAAATTTGAACCCTAGTGATGCCCAGGTTGATATAGAAGAGCAAGAGACAAAAGACAAAGCCCACAATGAATAGCTCTCATTTGACTGCAAAAAGTCCTGTCTCATGTAAGCCCAGCTGCTTCTTACTAAACTCTTTTAGCCTAATCCAGAACAGAGATGAAGCAGTTCAATGCCAGCAAATTCAAACCAGAATCAAACTGAGAAGTGCATCGGCTCACCTTCCCACAGGCAGAACACAACACATAACAGTGCAACACCAGGGTATGTGAGGGGAAGCCATGACACAGTTCTGCAAATAACTGTGCAAATAACATCAAGTTCTATGGAAGTGCTCCAACTGCTCCTATGGCATTGTTGCTCTATGCCATATGACTAACAGTAAAATCACACCCTGTGACTTGGAAAATTGACAAATATTAATTTGACCCACTTTTTTTTAAGCATTACAAATAAGTAATAATAACAAAAGTAGTCCAATTTTATTTATTTATTATTTTTTTCCAGAATCACAGAATGGCTTGGGTCAAAGATCATTTGACAGGGAAGCCTCAGAGCACTGAGGCTTACACATTTCATTGACCTCAGAAGCTCATCTTTAGCATGGTAATGATCTGATAATATTTAACAAATCTAGCCTTCATTTCTTAATTACAAGGAAGGCATTTTATGTAAAATAAATACTCCAGTACATTTCCAGAGGTATGCATCACTTCATAGAAGACCAAGAGCTGCATTACTATTCTGTGCACATGTAAAACACTGATGAGTATTTTCTAAATGCAACAGATCTAAAAAGTGAAATAAAGGCCAAAAAAAAAAATCTTAACACGGAAATAAATACAGGGGAAAAAGGGATGTTTCCTTTTCTGTGCTGAAACACACACTTAACAGAAGAAAAATTATGATAGTATTTAATGAAATACCATTACCTAGTAGGCTGGAAAAATAATTCACAGCTTCATACATAATTTGAATTGATCCCAATGTGTTTCAATTACATTTTTGCCACAGTGAAATAAATATAAACTATAATTCATACCCACATGTAAGAAACAGCTAAAGAAGCATATAGCAAAAAGAGAAGCAATAGCAAAAAGAGCTGGCAAGAAGAGCAGCACAGAAATGGAAAGTAACAACTGATACTCTATTGATTTTTCATTTAAATTTCAGTTGCTGTATTTGTTGTTGTGAAAAAATGTTATGTACCTCTCAGCATTCTTTCAGTACAACAATCTGTAGGAAACAGAGCAAACAAATGTTCACTCTACAGACTCATTCCCTTGGACAAACAGACATAAACATACATGCACACTATGAGCTTCACCCTTACAAAGCTAACAAGAAAACTTATATTTTGGTACACTGAAGGTAGACAACAAGCATGTATTGCATTTTCTATAATATTTTCTGTATATATTTTCTGTAATAGTCTTTAATTCCAAAGGTTCCTTTAAATATCACAGCACCACCACGAAGGAGACTGAGAAATCTGAGTGATACAAATTTGTATAAATAACACTGAAACATTCTTATTCTAGGGCCAATGATAACCTTTTGAAGTATTTTCATGATTGAACAGTTATTTAGCAAAGATAGCTCAACATTTTGCACGATTAGAGATTTTAACAGTTTATAATGATACTCTTAATACAAATGCCTATATATTTTTATTAAAGTAAACATGCTCTAAAATCAGTGCGAGAGGGAATAAATGCTCACCAAGCTGTGATTACCCTGCACATACAAGTCGAAGGCATCATATAATACTTAAGGAGCAGTTTTTATGCTGTACAGCACAGTTTATCTGAAGAACCACATGTTAAAAGGCTGATTCTTAGAATTTCCAAATACATAAATTTTAGGAAGATGAACTCACTTAACTAAAATATCAAAATGCATCACACATAAGAATGGGGAATGAAATAGAGAATGGAAGAAAAACTGCACCCCCAAAAAGACACGAAAATGTTCACCAAATTACAAAGCCAAAGTTAGATGTTTTTAGTGCTACTTGTATCACAAATAATGTAGAGCAGATAGAGAGAAAAAAAATTGTTTTTCCTCATTAATATTAAAAAATTCCCCTGGCTATCTCTGAACAGGATTGTTTGCTTGACAAAGGTGAATGAGACAGGATGAGTAGGGAAAAAAACAGAAGCCAACAGAAATCAAGATAAAATGGAGTGGAGAGGAAAAGGGTGAAAATGCTTAAAGAAAGAGAAGAGAAAATTACAATTTTTACAAAAAAAATGAAGAAAATAGAAAACAGGTAGGGTACCTGTTTTAACTTCTGAGCACTAAACTTATCCATAAAAGCCACCTGACGTTACATTCCTTTCTCTCTACAGCTATCAAAACTAGAAGAAACACATTTCTATTTGATTGATTACTTTCTCTTTTTTCTAAGGTAAAACAATTGCCATGCATAGAGCCAGAAATGCAGCTAGAAATTTCTTCCTTCTCCAAATCAAACTGCCACAAATTTCAAAGGAGAACAGAAGACTGCTCTACCATACTCCTAATACCATTTTGGTACTGATACTATTTTAGTCCATAGCATTCATAGCTTATATTCCATAACATTAAGATAAAAAACCCACTTCAAAACAGTAAAAAATGCTATATTATGATATTTAAACACAATACCACAAAGCAATAGGATATGAAAGATCAACCCACTCAATCGTAGATGCTCCTTTGTTCAGTCCTTGCCTCACAGCTAAAAAAGTACCCAAGGAGCACAGCATGATTTCTGTCTGTTAAATCACATCAAACACCTTCTACCAGCACATTCTTCCAAATTCACTAGACTACATCTTAACAATTCCTTCAGTACGTTGCCAGTTAGAGCTGCTACCTCCACACTGTGATGCACAGTGAAAAATCCAGAGTCTGCAAGAATTCCAGGCAGGATACTTTAAACCAGAGACACTGCCCTGAGAAGTGGAGCAAAGTAAAATAAATAAATAAATAAATAAATGTGTGCATAAATCTGTAGGAGGCTCTTATATTTTAGCATCTAAATATATCAATTACAACATGAAAAAGAAAAAAAAGGTTCAACTCAATATATTTTCCTCATCTTTTCCTCATGGCAGCACACCTGTTTGATATTCACCATCTACACAAATCATAGAATCATTAAGGTTGGAAAAGACCTTTAAGATCATCTAGTACAACTGTCCACCTACCACCAACATTGCTTATTTACCGTGTCCCCAAGTACCACATCTACCCTTTCCTCAAACACCTCTGTGGACAGCCAGTTCCAATGCCCGACCACTCCTTCCAGGAAGAAATTCTTCCTAACATCCAACCTGAGCCTCCCCTGAAATCTTGTATAATTCTTCAGAGTGCACTGAAGATATGTTTTGGAGGTGAAAAGTAATTAAAAGCTTTTCTGATTAAATAACAAAAGGGAAGAAAAAACACAACAAAAAGCGTAAACTCAAGAACATTCTAAGAACAGAAGTTCATGCTGAAAAACAACTGCATGTAGGAAAAAACAGGAATTTATGTAAGCTCAAAACCTGTCTACCAGACTTTGTACAATATTGTAATCAGGGTTTCTGTCTCAACCAAATGCAAACAAACTTTGTAAATAAAGACAGAAGGCAGTAAAATGAAAAGTAATCTCATTCTCTTCAAAAAAATAATTCTTACATATTTTCTAGGAAATCTTCTGTTACATTACAAAAGAAACAAGCAAAAAAACCCACCAAAACAGCAATCCTCTATAATAGAAAACACTGATAACTACTAATAGTTACCCTTTTTCCAGGTGAAATACTTTGTGTATCTTTAATAATCTTATTGATTTGAACATCAAATTTCCAATCAAAATTAACAGTAATTTAGGTGCGAACCTGCCAAAAATACTTCCTAAAGTGCAGCTAGATAATTATTTAAAACACAGTTCAACAGTTGAGTACAGTCCTCAGAGAGAAATCAGAACTTGCATTTCAATCATCAGAGCAATTTTCTTCACTGGCTCCTTCATTAGAAGATTATGCTGTTCATGTGGGAACACTCAGTAATAGATTACCAAACTGTTAAGTACTACCCAGTTACCTTCCTGTGAATTCCCAATTTTGGGGCTCATTTCAGAATGAAAATCGACTTTCTTTCCAGGAAACCAGTGAAGGAGCAGGTACTTTGATAACTTCTGAAAAAGGTTTTGGAAAACAACAAGATTTATTATCATGATTACCTATTACCTATTAGCTTAGGTAATAATTCCAGGGCCTAGAGCATTTCTCTTACAAGGAAAGGCTGAGAGACCTGGGACTCTTCAGCCCAAAGATTAGAAGAGATCTTATCAAATAAATATCTAGTGGGTGGCTATCAAAAAGATGAGGCCAGAGTTTTTCCAGTGACAGAACAAGGGGCAATGGGAACAAACTGGAACACAGGAAGTTCAATCAGAATGTGAGAAAGAATCTCTTCTTTGTGAGCGTGACTGCACTGGAAAGGCTGCCCAGAGGTAGTGGAGTCTCCTTCTCCAGAGATATTCAAAACTCACTTTCCTTTGCAACTTGCTGTAGAGAACCTGCTTTAGTGGGGGGGGTTGGACTCATTGACCTCCAGAGGACCCTTCCAAACCCTGCAATTCTATAGTTTTGGTGTGGGTGGTAATTCTGCTGCAAACCCTTCTTACATCCACCAGAGTTCTGAAATCTGATTCTTTTCTAGTTTCTTCTGGTGGAGAAAGCAAAGAAGTTGTCAGAGAACATTTGGTGGTGCTCATCAGTAACCCTATTATTTTCTTTGCTCAAAAACGACAGCATATGTCGCGCTGATGAACACACCAATCTGCAAACAGAGCTCTCACCCTTGCTGTTTTACTGCATACACTTGCCATAATCCGTGATACAGGTTAGGAAGCAGAGGCTGATGCTGACCTTGAAGGAACACTTGTTACCAACAGAAACACACGAGTCTTTAGACAGGCTAATAACACCAGCAGTACAATTTGTTTTTTCTTGTATTAATTAGAGCAGGGAGGTGAAGAGAATAAAAGTTTCCTTTCAGAAAGTGCAGTAACAGATGCTATTTCACTGTTTTTCTCAGTTACACAGTACTTTCTATGAAATTCCATCACTAAAATTGCTGCTGCTGAGCTTCAGACACTGGAAATTATTTAGCTTGTTATCTTGATGTTAGACAACTTCTAGTTCTTGTGGCATGAGACAGATACCAATCCTGCAAATAACATCATATAAAAAAAGACTGCTCTAAGGCTATCAACTTCAATTCTAACAACTCACTAGGTAATGATCAGTCACAGTAAGCGATGCATCAATGCACAGTCAAAGCACAAATTATAAGTTAAGAAAAAATAAGTTAAAAGCTTAGAATATATAATTATTGTAAACAACTTAAATTATCATCATTTATTCATTCAGGGCTGGAGGATTTTCAGGTTGATTGATGTTAGAGAGTTAGCTAGGTTTTTTTTAAGCAATAAAAGCAACAAAGAGCTCAGCTTGACAAAGAGCTGGACAAACAGCAATGAAACTGTAAATGGATTAGTTATGATAAAGTACATAAATCTTGCATGTACCAGAATGGTGGTTAGGACAGCGTAATTAGATACATTTCTAAATTTACTAGGTCAACACTATATTTAGTTCTGCCATCTGAGATTGTCAGAGAAGAAGACCACAGATGAAGAGGTAAAACATTTGTCTGGTACTGTGTTTTGCTGTGTAAAGCCAGTAGATCAAACAAAATATAAAGACTATGAAATCTGTTCCTATCACATTATACCTAATAGAACAGAAAGGAAAGATGTGGTTAATATAGTTTTCTTCTATTCTTTTAATTCCATAACTCCCAGTCATTAAGGTATCAGTTCAGCTGCAGATGCAACTTGGAGCTGCTTCAGGGGTTTTTACAACATGATGCACCTGCCCTGAGTACAGCAATTACTTCAGGCACCTCTCTCCTACATCAGTGCCAAGGGAAACATTCTTCACCATTCCACATCATCTGTTTGTCTACAGTTAGGTCAATCCCTGGAAATGCCTTTGCATAATTTTTTAAAATTCCACTTGCAATAAGGCAGCCCCATTTGCAACATCTTGTTTTCAGTTAAAAATTTGTGTCACGTTGCTTTCTTCCATGGAATTTTCAAATTTTACCTATAACATCGCTTTGCCAAACACCTTACAAAATTAAGGAGAGTTAGTCTGCGTGTGCATACACACACATGCCTTTAAATGTGCATCTCTGCACATACACACACATACTCAAAAGTAGCCTGGAAGTATCATTAGGACTCTTATTCTTGTTCCCTATACGACATCCTTAAATTCAAGTGTGTGATTTGTTAATCCAGTTCACACATTTAAACCATCACAGGTCACTCTTGCTGACTTCAGCATCATGCTCCTACTTGGATGACACCAGCCTTCCTGTATGCAAGTGCTGTCAAGACTTGCAGCATGTCTGAGCAAAAATAGCTTGCCTTCTACTCCAACAGCTTGTAGCACCACTGCTGGATTCTCTACAGGTATAGAATCATAGAATCATTTGGGCTGAAATGAACATTTATAGGCCACCTAGTCCAAGTTCACTGCAATGAACAGAGACACCTACAGCTCCATCAGGTGCTCAGAGACCATCCAGCCTGAACTTGAGTGTCTATAGGGTCTGTGCATCCACCAACTCTCCAGGCAACCTGTGTCAGTGCCTTATTGTAGAAATCTTCCTTCTATCCAATCTCAATCTGCCCTCTTTTAGTTTGAAACCATATACCCTTGCATCTAATCACAACAGACTCCTCTGAAGAATTTGTCCCCTTCCTTCTTATAGTCTCCCTTTAGACACTGAAAGGAAGGAAGGAAGATTTGGAATAATTATTTTTATTTGAGTTTGCTTAAAACTTTCTATTGGTAGGATTCATCTCACCTAACCTTAGCACTTTCAAAGTTAAGCATTTCAATACAGAAGAGAACTAAACATTCTCCATGTGTTGAGACAAAACACTGAAGGGTGGCTCGTCCCATTCTAAATTCCAGTTTCTACAGTAAGATACTGGGAGCTTTTCCCTTCACTCTTTTCTATACTAGATTTTTAACTTTTATGACTGAAGTTAAGGTAGGTGAGTCGCACACCATATGTACCGCATAAATGAGCTAAAGAAATATGGAAATATTCCTATGCTTACCGAACAAGTCTTGAGGTAACACTGTGTCCTGATAGCAGCCCTGGGATTAGCCACCACGCTAAAGTGCTCCCGCTCTATGTAGAAGCACTAAGTGAATCCAACTGTATTGCTCTGTTCCCTCCCCTTCTGCTTCTCTCCTCATCTCTGCACTAAAGCTCACCTCTCTCAAGTTAATTCGAGTCCAGCTTGCAATCTGTGGCCCACTTCAGCAAAATCAGCAGTGATGTACCTTCCTTCTAGCTTCCTACCAGATTCTATAACACAACAAAAAGTCCATAGGATTTATCACTCAAAACAAAGGTCAGTTTCACAGTCTGCAGGACCTATTTCAATTCCTTAGCCCAGCATTCAATCATGAGACACAGAGACTTGTCTTTACTTTCAAACTAAGCTCTGAAAACAGAAGGTATCACTCTTTCTCAAGGTTAATTGCACTGTTACTGACTTTCCACAGGGTCAGGATTTCAACTGCCAATAGACTAAAAATAAACTTAAAAAGAACTCAAAAAAAAGAAGAAATCAAATTTAAACAGTTTTCTACTAAGATCTACCCACCTCCCTGCTGCAAGCAGAATGGGTGATAAAGATGCTCTAAGCTAGATATTAAGGTGAGTAGAGTATTACTGGGAAGGGATAAGGAAAAAAGCATTTCATGAAGAAAGATGGTGGGAATATCTTCAACAGATGGAGTTTGTTTGAAATTCAGATACAGTGAGGATACCGTAGCAAATATTTCACCTTTCCTAACAACTGACCTGAGAAGTTAAACAAATCCGATGTTAGCATTGTTACGATTCTATACTTTTATAACAAAAAAAAAAAAAAAAAAAAAATCAAGCTAGAAACTTCAATCACTGCTATGAATGTAAAGCCAAACTCATAAATACCAGAACACGTCAGAATGAAACTGTCTATTTCAATCTCAGTAATACTATACTATTATCAATGTGATAGTGCATGACTTAGTCCATATGATTTTGTTTGGTTAGAATGCTGATAAATGCCAAGACCTTTGCAGTCCTCACAGAGCAATGGCAGCAGGTATTTTATACTAACCAGAATTGAACCATGCAATCATTCATCTCAGACTTAGAAATTCAGTGTCACATCTCAGGTTATACGGGCACAGATTCCTTGGCAGACTTCAATACTTAAACGTACTCATTTCTGCCTTCAATCATAATCATTATTTAATTCTGTTCCTTTCATACTTGATTACAGTCTATACATACTAATATTTCTTTTCCATCCCTCCCTCTAAATCCTGAGCTCAGTATGCTCACGTGCTCTCCCCAAACTCCAGTACTAACATTTTCATACTATTCTCTACCTTTCTCTGGTGCTTCACATACCAGCTCTAGCTCCCGTGCTGCCAAACATTCTCTTCATGACCAGTAGTTCCCAGGCCACTGACAATATCTCATTCCTATCTCTGCCAACATATACTTCCATTTTTTCCTATTCCTGGGTATACCATCTCATTGGCCACACCTAGAGTATCTCATGCCATATTTATAAATCCCAGAGCATTCCAATCCAGTTTAAAGAGACGCTGGGAATTATCTCATCATTCTCTGTTCTCCTTGTCTTCAGCCTCTCCTGAGCCACTGACAAACTTCTACTGCTGCTGACTCATTTTCTAGTGCTCTCACTCAAACACAGAGACAGACAAGATAAGAAATCTCTCCTCTTAAACCTTCTTAATCTCTCCTGTGATTAGTAGGCATATGGACACACTGACAATCTGCCAACGAAGACTTCATTTCCAATGCCTGCTGCTGATTCAAGCTAAGACGGACTAATGGTGCAATTGCTCAACTATGTTCATGTCCAGTTACGTATTGAAAAAAATCACAGTGTAAAGAATTTTCAGTGATTTTACTTACAGATAGTTTTTTTTCTGATAGGTTTTCTAATGGCCATATGCCTCTAAGTGCAGATTTTCCAAATGATAACTTGATCCAGCTGGAACAGATTTTCCAAGAAAACCTTGCGTCAAGGCCACATCCTTGCCAATTTCAAGAGTCGGTTCTCAAGTATAGGAGTGTTATAGTCTTAATGAAAAGAACATCAGAATTATTCTAAAAAGACTAAACGGATGCAGTTTTGCCTAGTTTCTTTCCTGGAAACAGCTGAAGTGCAAAGATAAGATTCCAAGCTTTTTTTTTTTTTTAAATCTCCTGAAAGCAAGCTTTTTTTTTTTTTTTTTTTTTTTGAGACTAAAGACCACACTTCATCACTCTGAAGACTTGATGAAGTGAAGATTCTAGTATTAATTACAAATGTAACTTCAGACTAGAAGATAATTTAGTCTTTCATAATTTTTTATGGTATTTCAGCTTTGATAATAAAAAGTGCACTGAAGCACTCTATTCACAAATTTATCTAGCTGATTAATCCTGAGATCTTAAAGTCCACACACTTGGTAACTAGACACTGGTATTTTGACCAAGAAAGATTTTCTCATATGAAATTATGAAATAATGCTGAAGCCTCAAAAAAAAAAAAAAAGGCACAATTTTCCTCAAATATAGCTTACATAGAGATTATCTCTACACACACACACGAATACATGTACCCCAACTGTCTGTACTTCTTCATGTAATAAAAGTCAATTTAAACTTAAATTCTTACTGTATTAAACTGTACTTGTAATTAAATGAACATCTGCAAATTTCCAAACCCAAAGGAAATGCTGATTTGCACTCAGAACCTTATCTGCTTTACTTTGTAAAGGGAATGAGTTCAATTCCGGCGGGTTCCTTGTTTTTATTACGCCGTGTAACTTGTATTCTCCTAGTAATAAAAGACTGCTATACTTTCATGTCTTAATTAGTTTTTATCAGTCATTCAACATTTAATTAATGCACAGTTTTATTTGGAAAATGAAGTAAAATATGCAACACAGCACCTCATTTCCACACGTCTCTAGATTACTCTGTGACCTAGGGAACTAATATCATGGAGCATTACCATTTTTCTCCATTTTTCCTTGATACTCAAAATATTCTTAAGCGCATTTGGGGAGCAGAATTAATGTTCACATAGCTAACACCTGTAGATTCAAAAGGGACAAGCAAAGACTGTAACCCTACTGACAAATACAAATACATTATGTTTGCAGAGGAAGTGAGTAAATTATTACACTAATTTTCCATTTAGTTTGGTTTATATGAGCACACCATAGTCCGATGCTGCTGAGGAAGTTTGCCCCACTGGCGGAAGGACTCACACCAGCACAGACTGGCAGCTGCACTTGTATCTACAACCTCTGTTCCAACCTTCAAACTCTGTACAAGAACAAAAATATCAAAATAAGTATTGCTACAAGTAGCTAGCCTCCCAGGATCTGTGATGATGAGTAATCTGCGCAAAACACCTTTTCCCCAACAAAACGTGAAGCCCCAAAGTCCTGTAGGTGCTCACTTTTTTTTTTTGTCTTTCCAATCTAAACAACAAAAATGAGACACACAAAGGATGGGAAACACTGAATTAACTCTTTTTCCAACATAGGGGTATATCTCCCATGTGTTAAATCCTTATTCCATAAAGCTGTCTACACTATGAAGGCTGTGGACACCTTGATTTTGTACACTGCAATAAGTGTATATCTCACACTGGCAAAATTTGGTCAGAGCCAGGTATGGAAACAGGTTGCATTTCCTCCAGCTCACGATTTGTATGGTGACAGAACAAGACCGCGTTAGGCAAACACATAGGGCCAGCCTCAGATGTCACCTCTGTGTAACCCCACTGATATCATCAAAAGGGATTTTGTGATAAATATCCGTGCAGAGACAGACTCTGAAATTTCTCACCCATTGGTTATGAAATCTGTTGGGCAATCACTCTTGAAGACTTCCACAGTACACTGGCCTTTTAAAAAGATTGTCACAACCTTTTAGCAGTAATAATCTATTCAAGAATAATAAATTTAATTTAAAAGTGATTTTTAATAACTGTCACTGTAGACATGTAGAAAATATTCATTTTAGTCCACAACAAAAACAATCACTGTTTTTACTACATGGGGATAGGAAGACAACTCAAGTCTGGCTAAGTAATTAGGTTTTTATCATAGATGCTAGGGAAAAAAAATAAAGAATTAAATGATAAACAACACTCCCACGTTTCAGAATGAGTTCTTGCCAGATGGAATTTTTTTCCTGTTTCTGATACATGACCATCCATATAAACAATGAAAGACCATATCAATTATGTAAAATAGTAATAAGGAGTAATTACAATTACAAAAAAAAAAAAAAGGAAAAATACAGAGCAATGACATCTTGCATCAGAAAATTCCTCGGTGTTCTACTACAGCTATCAGTAGGAGATATGAAATAAGAATTGATTGAAAAGCCTTGGGAGGACGATTCAGTGTAATAATGCTATTTTTTCACGTTCAAAGTACTCTGCAAGCAGTACCTGAATCTCTTTATAGATATCAGCGCAGTGAGTAAAGAAACGAGTACGATAATGCCATTGTGGTAAAATTACTCACCCAGCAGAGGCTTTCTGATTTGTTAAAAGATCATAATTCATATTGATTTTAGTAGTTTATCCAATATGATCCAATATCCACTGTCAATAAAAGAATGTCACTAAGAAGAGATATTTCCTTTTTACATTCAGAACAACACATGCAAGACAGCCATAGTTTATATTGTGTTTTATCCCTGTATGCAAGAAATTCATTTAAAGAGCTTTGAAATGCAAGCTTTTGTCAAAGAGCTTTTTGTAAGTTTCACGCTAGCAATGTCTTTATCATCTGCCTGTTCAGGTATGAACCAGACTGCTCAAGCATGAACAAATAACCTCTATTTAAACACGTACATTTCCTTACCGCTTTGCAAACATTCAAAGAGTGACTGAAAGTTCAACTTCACCTCATCCTTTAGAAAGAGAAACTAGTGCTGCAGAAATGAGATGCAGGTTTTCTCTCACTCAAACGAGACCCACATTTTGGAAAAATTCAATTTGAAAAGATTATAGTTTATGTTCTTCTCTAAAAGAAGCGTTCATCAAAACATATGAAGGTTCAACATCGCTCTTAAGTACTCAAGGGATGCCCTGATTTCTTGCAGTATGATAAACTGTATGTTTGTAAGATCCCTCTTTGTCTCCCAGCCTCAAACTCCTGAAATGAGGAGCTGCATCATGCAATCATCCTTCTTGGACTCCATCACAATCACTGACAAAAAATAATGAGATTAGATCTTAAAAAGAGCCTCTCGCTTACTTTCCCTGTACAGCATTTCACATGGAAGTTTTCATTAGAGAAAATCTTGTGCTTTTTTCCCCAATTTTCTTTAGACTTGCACGTTTTTCAACTTTAGAATTTTTCACCATTCCCACATAATCAATTCCTATTTATGGAAAAGAATAAAATGGGAATCTTTGCTTCAATCTCTCATTTCAAATTACTGTTAACTAAGGGCATGTATCTGAATTTTCTTCTAAATTCTGAGGTACCAAAAAAAAAAAAAAAAAAAGATGAACATAACGCAATTCAATCATTTGATTACACAAACTCACATAACTGAACACCGACCATCATATAACAAGGTCAATTCTGCAGTTCTTCCTCTGCATCTGCACTACCACCAGATGCAATCAAGTGGTACATGTACAAATAGTACATTTACAACACCGCATAACATAATTCTACGTCTTTAACTGATTTGTTCCATGAAAGCAAGCTGTAACTGTATAAAAATTTAACAATCAACAAACTCAAATTATATATATATATATATTTATATATATGTCTATATATATATATATATTTATATTTATATTTATTATTATTTTTTAAATGCTATGGTATTTAGAAATCTTTTCAGGTTCTGTTACATTCTGGAAGACTGACAAGGAGTTGTAACAAAAGGAAGTGTCATTTTCAAGACACTTCTTGTATATTATTTACTAAGAGTTTCAAGAACTACTCCGTAAAATTTATAAAGAAATGTATACTGCACATCTATACTAGCAGCATATATAATACAGATTTACAAGAGAAAAACATGTTTTTTACCAGTGAGTTTACCATAATTCCCACTCTTCTTTCCATGATTCTCTATGACCTTCAACTTGCTTGTGAGTAATTTGCCTACCACAGAGCTGAAATTGAAGTATTACATTTCTAAATTTGTATGTAAATTTCTTGCTTTACTTCTAACTCAGTAACAAAGGCATTAGGAAAAACTGACATACTACTACTAACTTCCCTAAGTTTTCTAGACTACTCAGGTATCCCCTGACCTAACTAAAAGCAATTGTTTAGGTCCCACATAATCCTACCTACATACGTCCTTTCCAAGCAACCTGCTTGAACAGAGAGCAGGCTGGCATCTTTTCAGCATTGGACTCTCTGTTAGAAGGCTTCAGTGCAATGCCATCTGAGCATGGAGAATTTGTCCAAGTTTTGCTGCATGGTCACTGCCTCACAGCAGGGCTGCTGGGGCAGACTGGAAGAAGCAGGGTTCAGTGCAGTCCTTGCACAAAGCATGAGATGCCTGAGCACTGAGGAGCCAGTGAGGGGGACAGTCAAATCCACAGCTGAAACTGTCACACCAATGCTGTCAGCATCATAACAGCACAATCCTCAGCTCAGCTCTCCCTAAAAATAAGCTGCAATTTTTATTTCTTATGGTAAATAGTAGATTCATTCTTGGTTACTTCCTAGTCAGTGGTTTAATATAGTATTTTAGCCTTCTAAATACATACAAATAAAGGTAGTTAAATATGATTGCAAACGTGGAGACTTCCTAAAATAAAAATATTTCTACTGATTCTCCAATCTGAAAAAGAAAACCACTAATTATTTAAAACACAAAATATAAATCCAAACTTTTTGTGGGTCTTCAGCAAAGGCAATCATTTATCTTCAGTCATTTTTTAACAGTAATTCATAAGAAAATAAGCTGTGCTTTGCAGGGATCCACCTGAACACGTGAAGAGGAAAAATCAAATATTGCAGTATGAATGTTTGACTACTTAGTGCATTCGATGCACTTCTTTGTGCTATTGATGAACATAGCAACCTACCGATCTGATCTGCCAGACCCTAATAACGTCTCCAAAACCAAAATACTTAAGTCACTGAATCTGAAACATAAGTAGTTCATGCTCACTAGCAGTCTACCTGTGAAGTACTCTTTCCCCACCACTGTTCTCTCTCCCCAGACTCGTAATTTAACATTCCTCTGTCAAAACAAAGTGTAACTACACCTATGTCATCCTTAAACTTTCAAACATGTTGCTTTTTCCTTCTATCTACTAATCAAATATTTTTTATAATTTAGTATAGGAATAAATTCTGGTTGTTACACATAACGTTTTCAGGAAATTAAACAGCACAGAATTTTGGGGACAAAGGCTGCCACCTTTTGGCAATAGTCTGTAACAAAGTCTGTTTTCTTGCACAAATTAATGCCTTAGTAAACATTTTATTATGTTATTTTAGAAACTTACATTAAGCAAAAAAGAGCTGAAGAAGAAAATATGATTCAGCAAAGGGCAGCATGAGAAAAATGTACCACCAGAGCTGCTATATATAGTGCGATGTACCTTCACATAAAAACAAAAAAACACAGCTATTTTTTTGATGGCCACTGATAGTCTTACACAAAGCACTGAGTAGCGTAAGGAAATCTCATTTCTTTAAAAATACAAAGAGGGAAAACAAGAATTTTTCTTATGTACAAAATCTTCTTTTATCCACAGCACTGACTTAACCTACAAGTAGGTCTGCTCTATGTACAAGGTCAGAAAAATGATTAAATAAATAGCAATTTTATCATGCTAATAATTTATTGCCAACCTTAATTCTGGTATTTCCCATATTTTCAGTGTTTCAACTTGGAAGCGAAATTTTTAATTTAGGAATTTGAGATATATGGTTTTTGCCCCATTTTATGTCAGCTATTAACATCTATCATTCGGCACAGTTACACTGGCATGGTCCAACAGGAAGACCTTTACATCAATATGTTGCCGCTGGAACTAAGTAACCACAACAACAAAAGACTGAGCCAAAATAAGAGAGGACAAAATGGATTTTCTAGTTAATGGATTTTCCCAGTGAATGGATTTCCTAACCATTTGCTTGTGACAGATGAACAATAAGAACTTATGCTACATCCTCATTAGAATTGCTTCATCAGGCTTAAAGAAATGCCCAAAAATGTCCAGATGTACCAAGAAATCCCACTAGTACCAAAGCTAAACGTATACTTCATCACCAAAGGGAAAAAAAACAGAATATCTGAAATCAAACTTATTGCTCTGTCAAGGTTGTAGTCATGTGTTGCAAAAGCTTGTGACAATAAAGAAATTAACAAATATTTATTTGTTCTTCAGATTCCTTCTGGAAAATGTAAACCACAGTTAAAGTTTTAGAATAGAATTGCCTCCTTTACAGACAACTTAAACAGACATAAAATTCCTGGGAGAACAATTAGAAAAGAGGCTGCA
Source organism: Lagopus muta (assembly GCF_023343835.1). Lineage (NCBI taxonomy): Eukaryota > Metazoa > Chordata > Aves > Galliformes > Phasianidae > Lagopus > Lagopus muta. The sequence goes on along the minus strand of NC_064443.1, from coordinate 7,376,301 downwards.
TTTTTAGAAGAGTCTACAGTATCTTTGGGAAATAGTGATACCAAATACCCTGATCCAAAAGATGTAAGAAATACAGAGGACAAGAGAAGGTCACAAAAGGACAAAAACAAGTGACAAGGAGGGCCAGAGGAAACTTTTGAAAGAATGAAAAGCCAGAGCATACGGAGGGTGGCACAGAAGTGAGACTTAGATAGCACTAATAATACAAAACTAAATTGTGAGGATGTCAAAACATGCTGAAATCTTGTCAAAGAATGGACACAAAATTGCAGACAGATTTATCTTCAAAACAAATGCAACTACGGGAAGATCAAAAGAGTATTTTACTGAGCTTCTCAGTGCTGAGATTCACAAAAGCAAACTACAACCACCCAGACAGCTGAGCCATTTGGAGAAGAATGCAATTCTGAAGCGCTTCAAGAGGCAATCAGAGTACGGAGGGATAACAAAAGCACCAGGTGTGAGTAATCTTGCCACCAAGTTACCAAGAAGAGGGAAACAAGAAATCAACTTCTTTCTTGGGCTATTTGGCCAGTCGGAGTTTGAGTTAATTTTTCAAACATTAAAAAATGCCAATTTTAATAATAAAAGTACAAAAATGTATTTAATTTACACAGAAGCATTCTGATGCTGGGGAACAGCGTTTGAAAACTTTAAGCTCAAGTGTGATATTGTAAATCAGTTACATTGCACACACATTTAATATGGTGATGTATCTTGTACAAACATTCAAAAACTCCACAATTTGTTAAAATTAGAAACTTTAACAGAGCTTTCCCACTGATCATAAGAATCTAAATAACCTCACATTTACAGTCAGCCTCCTTTAAGGGCTAGTTGTTTTGAAAACAAGTAAATAACCTCATACTATATGGAATTCAATTGATTTCACTGAATTTCCGTGGCATAATTCTGCTTTTACTAGTGGGACTTACGAAAGCAGATGAAGGGTAGCAGAGCACAGCAAAGTCTACTACCTGTCTGGCACCAAATCCCTCCGGCACAGATGTAGGAGGGATAGATAAGGTACAGGCTTCCACATCACAAAATTTGCAGTCTTTGGAGCAGTATGGTAATACATACTGCTTAAAAAGTATTATGCTACTATCAGTAGGACTTCCATATGGGCACTGCCATGTTCCCAGTGCACATATTACACCACTTGCTGAAGAAAACAATCTTTTCCAAACCATGTCCTGTTGGCATGTTAATGCCTTTAATATCCTTCCCTGGATAGCTTTTAACAGACTGAGGTGGTTAAGAGAAAAATGTTTAGGTCTGTTACATAGAAAGACTAAGCATAGCAGTATAGAACACTGTCAGTTTATTGGCAGTTTGAGCATTCTTTAATTTTACTTTTTTATATGTGCTGCTGCTTCAGTACAATGTCCCCTCTTTCTCTCCCCCAGTGTTTTGACTGTTTAGAAAACTATTTTTAAATAAAAATACATAAGGTGTTTCCCATGAATCTTTAAGAAGTAGGAATGTGGACTAAGCCACAAACCAATAAAACTTGCAAGGTCAATTTTATTACATAAATGTGCAACAGACCGTATAAATGGCAATTAAATCCCCAGGTTTTTGAAATTGTGATATTGCTCTCTTCTACAGATACTCAGCAGGGATATCCAAAAGGAGGCACTGAATCCCAGAGATCTCCATAGATATATCTAGCAATATATTTCAGTTCCTCGCTTACACAGTCAAACATCAAAGTGGTGATGCATAAACTTACACAGTAATAAAACAGTACAATGCTGGTAAGTAGTATAGCACAGCACTCCCAGGTATAAAAATGAACGTTACTAAGTGAATTCAAATCACGTTTTGGATACAAAGTTTACGCTACCACCATTGTGCTTAACTGTCTGATGAAATGAGCAAGGTGGAAGAGTAGTAGAGTATCTTAATTAAACTTTACATGTGTGTAACGTTGTATGTATTAAATTCTAACAGCTGCAAAAACACACGCTATGGAAAACTGCAAGCCCCAACTGTTTGTCTCCAGCCCATTTTGGGAGATCATCATTCAGATATCCGCTTCATAGTCCCTTACGTCAAAAAGAGATTGTCCATAGCATTGTACCAGGCAAGAAGTATATCTTTAATTTTACTCCCTTGTTCCTTCTTTCCGATAAAGGGAATCAATGCAACAATCCAACCTGATATAATACTTTGGAGGAATATAGTTGACCTAGACCTGAATAGAAAGTCTCAGTGTAATAATTTTGAGCATTTTCATTCCATTTCTATAGGCAATTTCAAAAACAACATCTGGATTTATGCAGAATATACTTGCTTGGGCTAGTTTGTCCAATCATATGCATTGTGATAAAGGTTCGTACTGCCTCAAAGATCATTTTCTCATTTAAAAGACAGTAGAAAAACAAAAGTGTATCATGCGATCATATAATAATACTGTTTGTAGGACTTCCACTTCTGTCTTGCCTTCTTTTCATGACATTAGGAGAAGAAGTGTCAAAGAATATGCTAAAAATAAACTAGAGTGGCAGATAACACTTCACAGGTGAAACACAACTCTCTTATAACCTTGGCAGCACACTCAACTTCCCTGAACCACTCATATCATGAAAAGCCACTCTTCTTTGCATCACATTAGTCAGCCAAACTAGTGAAAAAACAGGGCTCATATTCTAGTGTTTAGCTCTGCTTTGCCTTAATTGAACTAGAGCTAAAAAATTTCTTGGAGTATCACTTGTAGAAAATTGAATAGTATTGTTTTTCAGCTTCAACAACTGCAGGAAGCTTCATAAAGAAAGCCTTACCTTAGCACTGTAAGGCAGCTATTTTCTGCAGGTATACTAGTAATGCTATATGTGTCTTTTCAGTCACTTTAACAAATTGCAGTATTAAGTTCTTGAGTTTGAGCGTTGATTGTTATATTCAAATATTGTTTACATACGAAAAATCAAACCTTGAAAATTTGCATGGTTTGTTCTGCTGAGATGTCTAACTATTTACATCCCTCACGTACTTTGAAGTCATCATAGGATTCATTCATTTTTCAGTTCATTTAACAGATTTTACACACATTCTTTCCACCTCAATTAAAATTGCCTAGAATTTCACAGTTTATCATATTTTTTTCATGTTAGAGAGAAAACAAATATTATAAATATTCCCAACCAGCCTGCAACTGTCACGCTTATACATATTCTTAGGAGCATTTCATATTTTGCAATGAGAAAGCATATTTTATTCAATCTATCATGTCTTTGCACATCACTGTATGGAAAAGTTTTAATAACCTTTTATTTAAGAATTTAATACAGCAAAGCCCTGTGTTTTAAAGGAATACATTATACCAGATTTTGAATGACTGCAAGAAAAATGTTAATATATTCATGCAAACCTGTGACCAATTTGTGTTTCAAGGAAGATAGAAAACAAATTGAGAGATGATAACTATTTCAGATATGAATAGGATCAAACAGCATGTTTCAGACTTGAATCAGGCTATTAGGCTACCAGAGATGCCACTCAGAAGTGATGCCAGCACAATAAACGCCAGCAATATCCCAGCCTCCCACTTGCCACAAATATTCATCTTTCCTCCTAAAATATGATACATATGTGACAGGTTCTTTTCAACTTTAGAAACATTCTCCAAGTTGGTGTTGGTTCCTAGCTGTTAATTTTCAGTCATTCAAGTGTTTTTCCTAACATACACATTAACTTTCCTTACAGTAGAGAAAGCAAGGGCAAACAAACGTGTTTTGTATTTGGAGTGGACAAAAGAGCCTAGTGCCTGATTTAGTGGTTGGAAGCCCTGCTCATGACAGGTGGGCTGACACTAGATGACTTTCAATGTCTCTTCCAACCCAAGCCATTCTAAGATTTTCTCTAAAGAAAAACTTGAGGGCATTCCTGTTTGAGCTGATTCTTCCCTCCTGAAAGGTAAACTCATCACCAACCAGCTTTTTTCTTGTGGAAAGGTCCACTGCATCACAGAAATGACAGCATTAATAATGCTTTCCTCAACAGAATTACATATTTATTTGCATTCATTTTCCAAACTCTACACTAATTTGCGAACTGTCTTTCCATAGTCCTAACTCATTTGAGGACTCACTGCCACTCTGTCTGATTGGACCAGACCACCCCAGGAGTTTACACAGCAGAAGGAACTGGTCAGGATCAGCTACAGTGCACTTTCAGTGAAAAATTTGACTTCTCTCTTGTCTAAAGCAAGATTCAAAAGTTCGGGAGCACCAAGCAGAACTGAAGAACTCTGGGTTCAGGAGGGTGATTTTTCCCATCTCTGGAAATTCAATTTGTTTTGGGTCAGTTCTTCAGTTCAGTTCAACTTCATATTGTTTACATTGCCTCCTGATGAAGGAAAGCCAAAAAAAAAAAAAAGCCACTTTCTTGAAAAAAGACTGAGAATCTTCTATTTTTGGAAGAATTTCAAACTGAAAGAACCTGCCTGAGCAACAAGCAGGCAGCTCAGGTTTGAGCAACTGCTGGAAGTGAGCAAGTCAGCACACAACTGTCTGAATATGCAAGCAATTCTGAAATATTCCATATTAAAAAAAAAAAAGAAAGAAAATTGATGTCCTGCAGTGGATATCAGTGCACACAATGTGTGTATAGCTAAGTCTTTTCAAGAGAACAGCATTTTTCCTCAGTTGTTTTGTTTCTAAAGCTTCACGCGCTTTGGTTCTCAAAGAAAGAAATCAGTACATAAAGATTTCTGAGTATTTCCTACAAGCTACTAGAATAAAAATAATCACCAGTATGAATGCTGTAGCAGCACAGAGAGGAGCCAGCTCTGTCAAAGGCACAGAAATTGTTCCAATTTACCTTTCAATTTCTAAGCAAGAATTTCATGGAGAACTTCAGAGAGCTTGGCCACACAAACAGCACTGCTCTGCCTCAGAGCCGTTTGTCTCCCACACAGGCTTCTCTCCACAGTTACTCTTTGTAAAGTACAGGCTTGAAAACCTCAAAGCCAATTAATCCTTTAGTTAGAAAGGAAAAAAAAAAAAAACCCAAGAGTTACTGTCTCTGACTGTGGATGTAGGAAAGCAAAATCAAACCAAACAAGCTGCCCTTTCACACAGAAGATCAAGTATTCTGCAAAGCAGGGGAGTGGGAGGTAAGGAATAGTACTCTCCCTCATTAAAATATAAGCAAAGAAATACTCTCAGTTTATCTTCTGTAGGTGCACTCTCGGAATTTCAGCAACCAGCAGTGCTCACAGGCCAGCACAAAGACCTGCAGATCCCACACAAATGAAGGCTAATATCAGTGAGAAGAGAGCTGCAGTGATGAAAAAGATCACCGCTCCCAGCCCTGCCCTCACTGAAGACAGCTACCTAAGAATACCAGCATGCCTACAGGAAGAAAATGCTAATTCTATTTTATTATTTTCCAGGAGTAATGAAACGAGCCATGGTGGCGTTTCTTCCTTGAGGTTTAGGGTTTATTTTCAAATCCAAAGAAAATCAAGCTCAGAAATACTGTGAACTCTGACAGATTTCACACAGCTTACCCCAAAAGTAATCAGTGCATTGGAGGTATTCTCTTCTTTCTTTTTTAATTAAGTTATTTCCAGATAGAGTAGATTGAGGCATTAAAATTAAAGCATACAGTGAATTATATTGCCAGTTTGGCTGCTCTGCAACTTCAGTAATAATGTTAACATTTCTAGAAGCTCTCTATGTTCCCAGGTGGCCTTTGTGGGAATTTTTTTTCTTTTTTTTTTTTTGGTCATCATGTTCTGAGGCAAGCTTGATGTCAATTCCAGAAGACAGGGGAGTGCTATACAGAATTCACTTTAGCTGTAATTTCTATTTCAAAGTCTCTCTTTGAAGATACCCCATACAGCAGATTTGATATTCTCAGAACATATGCATCACTGCATATCTAGTTTGCCTGACAGTTTAAGTGAGACATTTAAATATTCTCTCTTGATTGCAGTATCCCACTTTTCACATAAGTCTCACAAAACCCTTTGCTCTCAACATCCCCTTTCTATATTACATGGCAGAGATGACAAGCTCTGAAATATCAGGTATGTTCACAGGCAACAAATATTAGTTATACCCTATGGCAAAAGTTGGATTAATTGGTATAACAAGAAAAAATCCTAAACACTGCCTGGGGACCATTTTGCAATGGTTTCTCTTGCAGTTGACAAAGGCATATTTCTTGGGGAGGAAAAAAACAAAAAGCAAAAACATCCTTTAAGAACCCTAGAATCTATCAGTACATGAGCTGCACATGCATCAGAACTGCAGAAAAGGAAATAGTCCCCAGATTTAGAAATAGAGCATTGACTTAAAAAATAAAAAGGACAAAGGTGACTTTTAAGTTGATCAAAAGCTTGGCAGATTTCTTACGCAGGGAAGAAGAGAATAGCTTTCCTAGTAAAAGGAAAGAGATTTCTGAACAGATAGAGAGGGCTCTCTTTCAAATATCTGAGAAACTGTGTTCAGTTTCTACTTAGTCCTTATTCAAAGAGTTTGGAGCTGGCCTTAAAGCTTAAAGAAAAAAAAAAAACCTCTACTTTTTTCCCTGCAATAGAAATCTATGAGATCTGAATTTTTTAAATTAGACTCCTGAAAAGAAATCTAGATCTTTGCTAGCAAGGTGCCAAGTCTAGGCTTTTCAGGCTGTAACTACACTAGAGCAAGACTAAATACTGCCCCTCTACAGCTGGCAGCAGCACCCAGATTATGAAACCCATCTGGGCCAGCACTGCATCTCCAGAGCATTGTTCAGCTGCTTTTGGAACAAGGCTTTCACAAAGCATAGATCTATATGCTTTTCTTCAAAAGAAGCACAAAACAGCATTTCATTATGAAATTGCCAATACTTGGAAAAGACAAGTTTATTTTCCCTGGAATTAGACAGGACATTGGCACACCTACTGCCAAGTTATGATTCGCTGAGCATAGTCAAGGTTAGACCTAGATGCCAATAAAGATTCATTAAGTATGAAATACAATATCAGCAGTGTCTTTGTAATGACCTGAGTGCTAATTTTGGCTCAGAGTACTTGAATTCCCCAATGAAAGAAAGGTAAAGGGGAACAATTTAACAGCTTTTAACCACAAAAATGTTAACACATTAAACATTTGAAAAGATACCCTAAGATACATAAAAGTGAGAGAAGCCAAGTGAATATACAGTCTAGCAAACTAGAAATGATTAACTTAGATTTATTCTATTTGTTCTAAATCAAAAGGATTACTCCTTTTCTTTTAATACTATTGTGATTACAGCACAAAAACATTAATAAAATTTACCTCATCACATCAGATAACAAAAGCACTTAACACAATGACAGCTAGATAAAGGGGTAAAATTCATGTATTAATTTTGTATTTGCAACACCTAATGAATAAATACCATATGAAATAATTAACAAGCAGAACAGGAGAGTTGGATTTCCAAAGAAGAATTGCATGGGCTGAAATACTGAGATTGACAAGTCCTTTTAAATGCAAGTTAGAAATAAAATAAAGCAACAAAAAAGAAAGCTTACAAAGTTGGTAGACAAATCATTTTACATTTTTATAAAATTTCATAGGCTGCCTTTATGACAGTAGGCTACACTTGTTTGTCTCCCACAAAGCACAATAAGCAACTAATTGTTGCATGCAGCCTTAACGTTACATCTCATACAACACAAGAGGTTCTAGAGCTTTAAAACCAGCTTTTACAGTATCACAATCCACGAACATCCATCAACATCCCTGACGCTCCAGCTGCATTGGAAAACTTTTACTCCAGCAAATTAAAATTAACCCACAGCTTAGCGCTTATGATTTTTAATATCCCATCTACCTTTGTCTTCACAGTTCACATTTATACACCATGCAAGAAGAAATAAAGAATATTTTCTGTTCCTACATTGGTCCCACAAAGATTTCAGCCTTTTAAGATGTGTGAAAATAATGTGTAAAATATAAGAATATTGTAAGAAAATTCATCTTTGTGCCATGACACACTCTTTTGTGCCATGATTCTCAACTTTTCTGCTATGGAATGAGCCATTTAAGACTACTTTTAAATCATGTATAGGTTATGAAACACTTCTAATTTTTTACTTATTTTATTTTAGGTGAAATATTTTATCTATTTCCTAAAAATATAGCTAAAAAATATATAGCTATATATAGCTAAAAAAATATTTAGCTATTTTAGCTATTAGAAAGTCTAGAGTTTACATTGACTACGTCTTATCTCCTTTAATAAATATAATCCTCAGAAAGACCAACTGGATGCTTATGATTTTGCATCTGTGCATGGTAAGGTTGATCATACAGAAGCCATGCACTCAAAATATATTAAAAATGTATATGGCTACAGACCTACCTAATAATATGTTACATTAAAAATTTTAATGTGATATATAACTCATTATTTGACTTTATTTCTAAAACATTCTTAAATTACCCTTGCCTACTTTGATAATGTAGTAAAACCACATTCTTTCCTATGCCATCATTTGGCTGTATAAACTTGTGTAATAACCAACTTTCAAATCCTGTCATTAGAGAACTAATCTAAAATATTCTAACAAACTCTTCTCCTCTCCCTTTGAATCCTAGATCACTGTAATTCTTATTATTCCTTTCACAAGAAGTAGTTTGCATGCTGCAAATAGCAGCAGACCTGCAATGTAACTGAAAAATGTGCAAAATCAAAAAGTGCAAAATCAAATAATGATCATCCAGGGGCTGGAATCTTTTCCAGATTCACAATTCTTTTTGTTTGTGCCTTCTCCCCCACCCCTTCCCACTGCCTTCCCCTGAATACACTAATTACAAAAGCTGATTCTTCAAAAGAAGTCAAAGGATTATGGTTCGCATTTTTTCCACACTGGAAGCATTAAAAAAAAAAAAAAAAAAAAAAAAAAAAAAAAGCAACTGCAACAAGCATCATTTAGCTTAAATGGTCTTTTTGCAATCATCATTGACATCATTCCGAAAGGGCAGGAGCTTTGTTTCAAACCCACATTTTCAAAAACAGATGTATATTTTTAACAAAAAATCTTGTGAATTTTCCAGCGCTTCCGTTGTTGCTGACTGAAAGAAAAGCTGCCAACTTGTAATGATCAATGATAGAAAGTCTTCCCCCTCCTCACCTCCCAAGTACCTGTCCTGAAAAACCATACATGGTAAGCAATCTACTGATTTCATTGCATTTCGAACAGCAAAGACATTACTGTCTTAATTATGGAAGAAAGAAGAAAGTACACCATCCCAGTTTAATGGTACTTAAGGAACAGTAAGTACAAACAGAAAACTGATTAGAAGGTAAGATGTGGCATCACATAGTGAGTAACGCAGCAGTGCAAAGTAGACTTAATAAAGATTAAAAGTTTTCAGAAGACTCAAGAAAACAAGAAAAATTAATATGTGGTCCCAAATTTTTATATATATAGTAATTATTTTATAGATAATATGTTATATATATATATATAAAACAACATTTATATATATATATATATATATATATATATATATATATATATAAAACAGCAGAAAAACAGTAGAATTTCTTCAAAAAAAAATAGTAAGTATGCTGGTAGGAGGCAGACTACAAGAGAACTGGGAAAAAAGTAGTGGAGAGTATTGATATAACACAGAAGAAGTGAAGTAATTGCCTCAAAGTTTAGTATAAAAACCACAAAAGAGCGATCAAACTTTTTTCTTTTCTTTCTTTTAATGAGAACTTGGACACAAACGAGAGGGAAGAATCAAGGTAATTAAATAATTTCCACGAATCTCCAAAACAGAGCATTACAATAGCTTCTGGCTTAAGTAAGGTCTACTAAGGCATTGCTAATTCCTTCAGCACAGGCTGTCACATGGAATTGCTGAATGTAATTAACCAATCTCCATCCCTCCAGCTTTCACTACACACTCCACCTACTTAGTCATGAAAGACAGCAAGCGAGTCTGCAGAGTGTTTGTGATTATCCTGCATTATGGGCATCACGAGAGAAATAGAGTAATAAAATGTATTTCTATCAATCTATACTGTTTTCAAGCAGTGTATTGGGTAAAAGTTCAAATCTGTCATCACCTGCATCCAGGCTAGAAATGCATAGTACTGCCTGCATTCTCACAGATATAAACAGGTTAAAAGAGGTGAACAAAACTGGATCATTACAGTAAATGCATGTATACATCTTTTTTAATCCAGCATTAACAGCTTTGTTCTATATCAAACAAAGCTTCAATGGCCAAAGAAAACAAAAACCAAATACCTCAGATTTAATGAATTTTAACTTCAGCTTTTCATGATGCATATAGAAACACAGCAACAAGTGTATGCCACCACACCACATGATGTCAGCATGTAGGAATCATTCGTACATAGCTCCAAGCCTCTCCCCAGCAGTGGTCAGCAATGCATACTTAAAAAAGTGTTTAATGGACTTCTTGAACTACACATCGTCCATCAGCATGTTAATTAGCCACCTGTGGACTTATCTTTTATTAATTTAATTCCTTATTGAACTTCAGTCAAAAATAAAGACCAGGAGTCTAGTCATTTAATTTTGAGATCATGAGAATGGAATTATCTACAAGCAAAAGGAAAATAACTATTCCCATTTCTGTAATGATTCAGTGACATTTAAATGAAAATTGCTTAATTCAAAAACCAAGCCAGTATTTCCATTTTTATATGTCAGAAATATTTGCATTAAAATAGGACAATTTAGTTCCTTTTAGACACATCTTAAGAATAACAGTAGTAATTTTCCATGTGTAAAAAAATAACACTTCATAAATATCCATAAAAGTAAGATAATTAAGATAAATTCAAAATTAATAACTCTAGAATTACTAATTTACTGGCAGATTTAAAAGTGTTAAATTACCATCTCATCACAAGATATGGGAAATGAATGATAATAATGATTTTCTTAACAAAAATCCTTTTTCAGTGTCAGGAAAAAGTTCAACATAAGCCAACCCTGTTTAATTACAGATATTATTCTCATCTGCTGAGTGTGTGAAACAGGACAAAATCCCAAAGGGTACCAGAACCCAACAATCCCAATCTGCTGCTGAAACACTGTGAAACGCAAAGTAGTCTTTTACTGCTCTCCCTTAAGGTGCCCTCTGTCTGCAACACAGACTTGCCAGCTATTTCAAATGAACTACAGAAAGTGGTTTTAAACTGTCTCACCTTTACACATAAGAATTATATGAAAAACTGACCACATGTGCCCCCCTGAGCTCTGACACGCAAGTTGTGCTGCAGTTATTTCAGGAGGTTCTAGAGCACATCTGGCAAAGGGGACATGACAATGCACGAGATCTAAAAGTGCAGTGTAACTGCATTTTGCTGCAGTATAATCTGCTTCTCCAATTCCAGCTCGTTCTTAGAACAAATACACCCACAGGTATCGAGCAGTTATTTCCTTTTCCTTTGCAAATAAGTTTCTTGGTGCATTTTTCCATCCTACTGGAATCAGAAATGAAGGGCACAAGACTTTCTATAACACAATATTTCTGTAGCGCATTGTGTCCCACTAATTCCTGCAATTTAGCCTTTATAATAAAAAAAAGCTTCATCAATAAATCTTCAATTTACAGTATCGCTTCGGAACCGCTCATTTCTTCCACGAAATACCTTTCTCTGTTATGTTTTGCTCAGACTGTTTGTCCTCCTGCAGTACTTATGCAAGCAATCGTCCACGATATGTTCTGCTAGCTAAAAGGACAAAGACATGCATTCGATCCAGGAATACAAGGCCATATCTATTTTTACAGACTGTAAGTTATAGTTTTCTCTATAACTTGTTATTTTTTCCATGTGTAACTAATATTAAAACATTTGCTAACAAGCCATAATCATAGTGTGATACTGAAATCAAGACGCTACCTGAAATAAATGACTATTGCCACAGTACAGAAGAAAAAGCACCAAATGACACAATGAGAAGGAGACACTTCAAAATGAAAAGATCAGCAATTTTCTCTTTCAAACACTTCAAATGCCACAAGAACAAAATCACATTTCTGCTTTTCTGGGTGTCATCTCAAAGCAGAAGAGCAACGCCGAACGCATCGCTCTCTGTACCTGCTTTTACACCAGTGCACTGCAGCACAGCTTTGCAGAGCTCTTGGCCTCAGCTGCTCTTTCTGCAGATCTTAATTCGACAACATAAATGTTTTAAGATCTTAATTCATCTACAGGAGAAGAATTGCTTGGACGTTTTTGTGAAACTCCACTTTCAAAAATCATCTTTGAAAGTGATTTAAAATCCCTTATCAGATTATTTTAAAGCATACTTTAATTAATCAGTCAATTAATCAACAGCAATTCTGTGTTCTTAATAGGATTTTTTACATCGTTTCTATCGCCTCTAAAGCTGCTTTATCTCCAGTGTCCAAGGCTCAAATACCAACAGAATTTGATAGCCATGAGATTCAGGGTTGAGCAGGTTTATGTTGAGCTGATGATATTGCCCATCTGTCTAGCAGAAGCCTCAAAACTGAAAGTCGTTTCATTCAGCAGGAGAGTAAACTTCTGCCTTGCTCCCAGAAAAAGTGAATTTTCAAGGTTTTTCCCTGATATTTCAGTTTTTTTAATTTAAAACACTTTTAATCAGAACTCTACATCTTGAGCTCAAGAGTTCAACTTCCTGAAGCTATCATACAGAAGAAATTGATGCTCTACAAATGAGTTGGAACAGGAGATGCTAACCTGCTAGTACAGCATGCAATATGGAGTATCAGGCTTGAAGCAACTGATTTGCACACAGATGATCAGAAATTTCCCTAAACACTGGGGCATTCACCAGAGTACCTGACACACATCTAATCAGATAGGATGATATTTTGATGTGGTTTTAAGCCACATAATAAGGCGAATAAAGAAATTAAAACCCAAAGTAAATTTAATTGATGTGGCTCACTCCTGTCTCCTTCCTCTGCTTTCCTTTCACATGGGCTTTTCACCTCATGCAATGAACAAAATCTGAGTTTATTTAAGGAAAAGAAAGACTCTTTCAGGTTACCAGCTTAGGGTTTGGGGTTCATTTGTTATTGCACTAAATAATCCTTCAATCATAGAACCCAGTACCAATTTGCAAGCATATCAGAGTATAGGCTAGGATCATTAAAAAAATTCAATGTTAACAAAACAAATAGAATGAGATTTTTTTCTTAGTATTCATCAATATGCCAAAGATTAATTTTAACTGCAAAAGTTGCAAAATCAATTTGCCTCAGCTCTTTCCTTAGGACATTCCCTTTCTATGGTGCTCCTGCAGCCATCTTGGCTGGGCCATAGCCCCTGGCTGATCTGGCATGGCAAGCTGGAACAATAGAAAGACCGCTGTGATGGAATGGTAACGCAGGAGACGTAATGGCAAAAGGACTGGCAGGATAGAAAGGTATTACAAAGAAAAAGTAAAAGCACTTACCCATCTCTGAAGATCTAGGCTAGCAAAATTCCACAAAGGAGGGATCTCCTGGAAGAGACCCTTCCCCAGTGGCAGTCAGCCCTTAAATGAGGTCTAAAAGAGGTGCATCCAGGCTCCACTCCTTCCGTGACACAGCTGAATTGCCTTCACCTGTGCACCCAACACTGAATTGCCTTCACCTGTGCACCCGGTGTTGGCCGGGTCCTTTCCTCAGGTGCTCAATCAGTGCTCCAGGCCAGGACTCAACAGTTTCCATACAAAAGTGTAAAGCAAGAACAGAGCCAGGAGTAAATTTCCTTTAAAAATACTAATAGATTCTCCTTAGAGCATGTTTCATTGAAATGTGCTATTGTGGAAGAGAACCTACAACAGTTTTGGGCGGACAAAGATGTACACTGCAATCACCAAAAATTTGCTACCAGTTTGCTTCCAGATCTTGTAATGGAAAAGACAGCAGCATGAGCAGCTGTGCTGTGACAAGCACAGGGCATGCCCCAGAGGGTTCTCTCCAAGAAGTTACCTTTGTTCATTATGTGAGCGTTACACTGAATGTGTGTCATGTTGCAGAAAACAGGCTAATATTATACAAACAGCACTGCAGGCCATGGGGTATTCTCTCAAGAGAGTATTTAAAGTAGTCAATTAATAATATGTAACAGGAAACAACCTAAGTGAGCTGAACCTGATTTTTTTTAATTACATTGTCATGTCATGCTTACAATGTCTGAGAATAGTGTTTATCATTCCAAAAAATAGATTTAATGATATGTATGTTAAAAAAAATGAACTAAAAATTATAAATAATGGAACAGGTGACATACAAGTGAAATTAAACACACTATATAAAACTTTGAAGTTATATGTATAATTCAGATGGTAAACATCAAGTTGAAAATACAACTATTTTTGTTAAAATAATGTTAAATATTAAAATATGGTAATTCTCCAAACAGTGATAAGAAAGAAGGATACATAAGGCCAACCTCTCCTAGTTTATTCTTCCAAACCTACTTTACTTTTTTGTTCCTGCTGTGAGAAAAGCTATTTTATGTTGTTGATGGCAAACATTTAATGTTATATACTTTTGCAATGAAGTTTAATAAATGAATTATTCTGTGAAGTGTCTGGTTTGATTTTTCTCTCTGCCTGTATTTTCAGATAAGTGTTTTAGATTTGAAAGCGCTATCTTTAAATACTTTTCACTTCTTTTCTCAGCAGTAAGGATAAAACTATCATAATCATTTCCAGCATAAAATGCTTTTAAGATTTCTCTTCATTTTCCCCTTTCCTCGTATTTAAGACTTTTTTTGTCTTTTTTGTTTTTCTCCCTAAATTTAAACTTGCAAAAGAAATTCACTGAATTCACTAGGACTAGTTAGATTGGTTTTATTGAGCAGACAAATTGCCTAGAATTTTAAAGCCAGACAAAATTCAAAGCCCAGTTTAAGTTTACTTTGTTTGGGTATTTATTTCAAGCTGCAGCAGAACGAGAGCTTCAGATCTGCAGTAGTACCATGCAAGTTGGTATATACAGGAAATGCTTCCTGGAGGCACCATGTGCCAGATTATGTTGCTGACTCTAAAAATCTAAGGAGATACATATTCCTCAAATCTCCTAAAATAATCATAGAAACCACTGTCCTTTCCTTAAAAATAGATTTACCAAATTAATAGTTTCTACCTTTAATACAGATCAGTACACAGAGGCTGAAAGTAGAAAATTCTTTCTGACCAATGAAGAAAGGTTGATAAACAAAATTATTTTGACTTTCCTAGTTGTTGTAATGAAGCCATTCCTGAACTATTAAAAATAAATGACCAAGCAGACAGTAAAGGATCAGTGAAGTTCTTGTTGGATTTCTTTCCATTCTATGGAAGTTAAACATTCAAACTTTGTACGTGTGAGAAAAGGCAAACAACTGAGTTAGCCAGGTTTTGTTTCTCTCTCCCTGTCGTCCTCCAGTCAAACAGTTTTCCACAGTCTCAACTAAACCAGGCTTTAAGAAATTTTAGATTTAGACAGCGATTTGGTCAATACCCTTAGCTCCCTGCTCTGATTCAGTGCTTCAGACAGAGCTCCCAGCTCCCACAGCACCCAGCTGCTCTGTCCCACAGGTGTGCAATCAGCTGATTGCTGCTTTCCCCTTCATTCACCTGCAACGTACCCAAGGACAGGCTGCAGTTCCTTAATAGGAATGTAGGCTAAGAGAAGCCTACTGGCTGTTCAATGAGAATGAAATAATGATTTTCATGATTTCTTTATTATCTCTCAGAAGTCACAGCAATACCTGTTTATAAATGTACATACATGTTGGAAAACTCAGAGAATTCAAAAGCAAAGAAGCAATATGTGATCTACCTGAACTGAACTAAAATAAGCTTGCTAATACTATATTTCTTGAAGATCTCAGTTTCTGCACATCAAGAAAAGCAAATGTTAAATGGAACGGTAGCAAACAAGAAAAATATTAAATGTGTCTTTAAATATTCTTCAAGTTATGATTACTACATATTATGCTTCTAAATAATCTTCTGGCTGTCAGTGGATTATTAACCATCTTATTATCTTCCAGTGTAGTCTACTTTGCTAAAAATTAAGTAAAGCCCTTAATGCTTTCAGAACAGAAATTCAACGCTTACGTATGAAGAACCAGTCAAACTGTGAGCAAAATTCAGATGACAGCAGAAATAACTGGCAACAATTACATTAAAACACTAAATGTGAGTGCAAAAATACTGCTGAAAAGTATTAATTTGTTGCCAGTAATTAACACAGTTGTAGCTATCTCTTACATTGTCTTCATTATTTATTTGAAACTATTTATAGTGACATTGGGATGATTCACCATAATCTCCTTCCACCCATAATCATTTACAAATTTTTCCTTCAGGAACTTCTATATATTTTTTTTCATCTGTTGATCAAAACAGCACCCATTGTGCAGCACAGCTTTAAGTAGCGTATGTTGATATTCATTTTCCTTTGTACTTCTACAGATGCAAGTTAGCTTGATGAGGGAACAGTATGGACAGTAGAAATGTGTTTATTATACATTTTAATATAGCTAGGCCTGTAAAGTAATAAGCTTTGAAGCGTAGGACCTTCTCATCTTCTATTATATGAATATGAAATATTGACGACCATTTCCTTCTCAAGAATGTCATTCTCAATCTAGCTTTGATCTAAGTGATAGAAAATTAGAATAAAAATAACAGTAATAAAACCCACAGTGGACACTGTAGAAAGTGCACATTCAAAATAGTCTCTTAAAAATAATACCTGTTCAAAAACTCGCTGGAATATTCCTCACTGTAGCCTCAATTTTTTCTTTATATATTGTTGGAAGCCAATATGTTTCAACCACAAGTTAACAATACACAATCTAACAATATACAATCTAGATGAAAAACAGCACCATTCAGGAACGTCCTGTCCTCAGTAAATGCTCTGAACTGGCATACTGGCATAACAGGGACATCTTCTGTTTCCTCGATTTAAAAGGTAGCTGGGTCTTGCTATTTTTGCTTATTATTTTTATTTGGATTTTTGTCTTGCTGAAGGCATCCATTTTCAATACATCATCTTATCATAATATTTCTTGGTTTTACCCATCATTAGTTCAATTAGCTTCCCAAAACAAAAACATTTAGGTTCCTCTAATCTCCAAGCCTTTCTTATGATTGAATTTTCTCTAACTTTCATCAGTGAGGCCACACTCTGTAACACCCATAAGGATTTAACATCTATCGAAAGTGACAGAAGACAAATGCAAACTGTGGGAAAAGTAGTCAATAAATCTCAAGTGAAGAAGACACTGAAAACAACCTACACATAAGAAAACCAAAAAAGCTCCCAAAACTTTATATTAAAAACTTCTTATTCAAAACTAACAAGCAAATGTAAAATAATAGTAACTTTCTAATTTTTGTTAGTATTTAATTTTCAGTCATTACTTTTTGTGTGATTCCAGTGACATCATTTGGAAGCATTAAAGTGAATGACTGGAATAACTCTTTGAATGGAAAGGTGTTTCAGCAGTTGGTAGAGCTAACTCCAAATCCAATTCTAAAAATCACCCTTATCCAACCAGAAAACAAACACCACCTTCCCCGATCAATGTGTCTGATCAAATGGGGACGCACTCCCCTCTAAGCAACACACCTGAAAAGTTAAATACTACATGCTGCCAAGGAAAGAATAAAGTACCTGTGGGCAGTTTGTAAGTAAAGCTACATTCATTGGCTAGCTTATTCAGTATGATTACTTTCGTTTTCTTAAAAATATGTATATTCACAGCTCTATGTTCATCTAAGCAAGCTCATTTTGCCCTCCCAACATAAATTATAATTTGCATGAATGCCTTTATACATATACAAAACAAAATTGATTTATTGATCAGGGTCATCAGTAATTGTCAGGCAGCATGTTGGAGTTTAACATATTGCTTACTTAGTTCATGCACACACACATGCAAATCAATAAACTGCACCTGTTAATATTACATATGTAAACCTCGATGTGTTTAAAGGTATGTACTCACACTTACGTACACATCCATAAAATAAAATGTGCAAACAGACAGTATATGAATAAACATAAACATTTTTTAAAAAGTGTAATGTGTATTTGAATCCATGTATGAACAATACAGCTCTAACAGTATATGAAAACAGTTTGAAGACGGGTGTAAAAAGCACCTGTGAGGAAAAATAAAAATCTATTTTTCCTCATTTTAAATGTTTGTTAAATGTTAATGCTGATATTCTACTCCTTGGAAGATCATTTCTCTGCATGTGGAATTTCATGATAAAAAGCTTTAAAGTCACGGCTTTCTCGAGATAAGCCCCACTGGCTTACTGATGCATGAATGCACTGAAATTGAATTACTGTACAACAGCAATTACTTCTCACAGCACAGTTATAATGAGAATCAGCTCCAAACAAACACCAGGTAGCTACGGTAGAAAGTTAATAAAATATTCTTTAATTTTTATTTTCCACTGTAGCGGTGGTAGTTACCTGAAAGAAAAATAATCCTTAACATTTGATTCACCATCTTAGAAGTAAATCAACAACCATTTTTATAGGATCCTCTTTTCTTGAAGAATGATACTATTGAAAATGAAAATTTAGCTACCTAGCTAATTAATTTTGGCTTTTAAAAAAAAATAAATAAATCCCTAGCAATTTATATTTCATACTACTATTTTTCACTTCCCTCTTTTCTTTGCCTTTTTTTTATTCCTATGACAGCATTAACTAGAAAAAAATAAAAACAGCGAATGAACAGTTTTAATTCTACCTCTTTTCTGCCACTAAGTTTCTTAAAATAGACCTTTGTCTGTAAGCACCATGCCATCGTACTCTATTCTCTTCATTTTCCAATGACTGGAGACAGTCATGATACCTCCTAAAAATCTTACAATAAAAAAACCTCACAGCTAACTTTACATTAAGTCTGAGCAAGCCCATTTCCCCTGACTGAAATCAGTAAAAGTCCAGGAAAGATGGCTGAAGAAATATCACAAGTGACATTGGACTGCACAATGCTTTCCAACTGATTACTTGGGTTTGGCTGTAAAATTAAACCTACTGCCAAACAACTCAGGAAATATTTCCACTTGTCCCACCTCATGGGCAGTAAGACTTTTTTTCCCAATCAGAATGCCGTAGTTTTACCTCTGCATTTGCCAGTTATAACCAAAGGTAAGTGTTAACAATCTGGAATTAAAACCATTCGTCCATAGTATTAACACAAACCCTGTCACAAATATTTAAAAATCAGATTTGCAAATTGCCTGTCTGAAATTTCATTAAGTAGGGCAGTGCTAGGAAAGAAACAGTTAACAGGAATATCCTGATCTGACATAAATCTAATGTAAATAGTGAACACTGGGAGTAGGGGGAGTTGCTTGCAAGGGTTTCCATCAGTAAGTAGATGACAAAAGGTTACATAATTGGTTTAGCACTTTCAGTTTTCCATTTATTTTATGTATCTGACAGCACAAAAATAGGACATTCTGTGATAGGATAATTGCATAGTGAAGGGTAATTCAAATGGGATGAATATGATAAAAATCACACTGAACCAACTAATCACTATGAAAAGCGATGAGACAAAGATAAAAATTCAACCATAAATGAGTAGGAGGGAGAAGAGAATCCAGTAGTGATTAGTACCTCAGAACAAGTTAATGTGTTTGAAAGTAGAAAGCAAAACAAAACAGAAAACAAAACAAAAGAAAAAAAAAGAAAGAAAACAAGAAAACAACAAAAAAAATGACCTTTCCATGCCATGCTATTTCTGTATCTCCTAATCTTTCTTGTTGACCTATTTCACAAATCAAACATTCTGTATGACTGCAGCTTCCTGAAATGTTGTCAGATTTTGCTGCATATGCTAAAAGCTGAGAAAGTGCAATGATTAAAGTGCCTCATTTAAAAAGTATTTTACACTACACTACGGATTATGATCTACCTGTAGCTAATTCAACCAGTGGTCTGGAGTGACACACATTCCTTCTCAATCGTTGCCCCACATTTCTAAGGCAGAATGATATTTAAGAATCATAGAATAGAATGGCCTAGGTTGAAAAGGACCACAATGATCACTGAGTTTCAACCCCCCTGCTATGAGCAGGGTCATCAACCATCGGACCAGGCTGCCCAGAGCCACATTCAGCCTGGCCTCCAGAGATGGGGCATCCACAACCTCCTTGGGCAGGAGTTGATCTTCATTTGCTACTTACCAGATATTAACCCCTAATCATCTAAAAGATTAATCTAATCTCTAGGTTTCAGTGCTCAGAACATTTCCACTCAAAGTTTAGGTCAAAACTCTACCGTATTAGAGGCAGAAGGATTCAGCACAGCTTTGTCTTACTGTAGAATAGGTCTTAGTCCTATATATGCTTAGTCCTATATATACCTCACTTCTACAGGCATAAGAAAGTGAGCTGTAATGTGCCAAAGAAAGAATCTGGTCAAAACTTATCAGGACAAAAAATAGTAAATTCTACTGTCAAATGGAACTCTTGCAGGTTTTGAACTTATTACCAGAGCGTGGGCAGTCACCCATTCCATCTCTGAATCCCACAAAGAACCACCTCAGATGAGCCCTGTCTTGTATTTCTGCAAAAAGTAACTTTCCTGAAAGATATGCTAGAGAAATTAACTTTAAAATGAAGCATCCCTGTTCAAACCAAGCTTCTAAATGCTTTTCCAAAGATGGAAACTGTCCTAAGAACATTCTAGATATCAGTCGGGTTATTTTGGCACTGAAGTTCGTTCAGATAGCACTATCCAAGTGCTTTAAGATTTACACAGAGCACAATAGCCTATATTGGTGCAGGAAGCTTTGGTTGCTTATTTTCCTCCCTGAGGAGTGGAAAAACTCCATCTATGTGAAGAGGCCAAAGCAGCTCTATACACTTCACCACCATTGGAAAACATTCATTATAAAGCTGTAACTGAGAGAACAAGTGCTCTTCCCCACAGTGCTCCACACCTATAGAAAAGGTGTTCTCTTCCACTCTACACAGCTTGCTGTCACTTCTAGCTCTAGAGGATCACTGCTCTAACACTTTTGGACATTTTTACAACATCAGGGCACTAGTTTTCTCTAGAGAATACGGAAAACCATCCCTATATAATCAGTGTACCTCTGCAGGCAACTTGCAGGCTTCTGGAAGCTGTTGCATGTACCTTAAAGTGCAGTTTTCCCTCTGAAAAACAGAACATTAAAATGGCACTGTGGGGTTTCCATGTTTTTTTGTCTTTCTTTGCTTCCCTGCCAAGTATGCTCAGTTTACAAGCCGAAATATGTTTTAGTTTGCTGCCAACCCAGAAAATTCAGCCTCTAAAAGAGCACCAAATTCCTTCCTCCCTTTTGCACTAAAAATAAAAATGAAAGGCTGAATTGTATTTGCAGCTACGCAAATGGAATTCCCTTCCTTGGGTGATGCCTTTAGCTTCACAGTTTAGATGCTGAGACCTCCATCTCAACTGAACAGACATATGACCAAAAGCAAGGTAGATGACAGCACAGAGCATCACCACAGCAGATTGTCAGCTCATTGACACTGCTGATACAACAGGAACTACAGTTATAGGCAGCCACCTAAATTTCAAAGAATAATGTAAAATGAAGAGTAGAACAGGAATACCTGATATTCTTTAGGACAAGTGTTACAAAAAATAAAATAAAATCCTATTTAATGCAGAAGAACACAGGTGTCAGACTTTTTCCTTTTTCTACAGTAAATCTAATAAAATACTGAGCACAAATAAGGTGTCAGAATGGAGTTTAAAAAAAAAAAAACAACAAACTACTCAGGCGTGCAGAAGTACATACAGTAGGTAGCTACTATAGACTGTTGATAAGTTGCCTTTACAGCTATGTACTACTTACCACAAATAAAAGCATTTTCAACTTTTCCTCGATTTGATCTAGAGGACAGCTATTGAAATCGGAAGTTTCTCCCAATAATATTTTTGTACTAGAAAGCAATAATATGAAGTCTGCTTTGGTTTGATTATGTGAATTCTAATATAATAATGCACAACCATTTGTAATAGATATATTTTACCAAACACAAGTGATAGCTTACCAATCCATATGGGAAACAGGTAGTCCAAACCTTGCTACACACTTTTGTGTTTATCTATTGATGCTATAAAACATTTATATATATTCTCTGGAGAACTGATTCTAAAAATACTTCCGCATTAAAAATACTTCTAAAAAAACTTTAGTGTTTCCATTTCATTTTCAACTGCTTGTACATCTTCCAGAGCAGAGCCTAAATTCCATGCTTAGTTTGACATTAGAGAATGAAATATCAGACAGCTCTGCTGCTTACCCGCACAGCTTCAGACTTTTTATGAAACATTTCTTCCATATTCTTTGCTAACTTTTTCACAAGCTGAAGGCCATCGATTTCTTCTATTGCAACGTCTTTCTCATATTCTTTGTATTTCTGAGGGAAGAAATGAAAAAAAAAAAAAAGAGTTAAGTAAAAAATTATTCAAGGAACCAGTTGAAATTTTGACAACTAATGATTGGTTTCTTTTACGCTGTTGCTGATATTCTCTACTTATTTGATGTTTATTTGTTGACAGAATGCTGCTAGGCAGAAAGACACTGACATTCAGAAGAAACAATGGGGTTAGTATCAGAACTCTGCTAAGAAAATACAATAGAAATATTTATGCTATGCATAGTAGGAATATATTTTCCTTCACAACAGTTAAATTACCCCTCCAGACAACCAAACATCAAAATATTGATGAAAAAAATCTCTGTATTCCATTCAAAAGTATTTTAAACCAATGATACACATATGTCTTCACCATTTAGAAACCTCCTTCGCCAATGAAGATCCTGCAAATATCTATTTTATGTGGTTTACAAAATCCCTAGATTAGGAATACTTACACTATAAGCATGTCTACATGTCCTTAACTTTCCTTGCAAGGAAAACCCGTCAACAAACCACGGAAATATGTGCCCTTATTTGAATGCAAAGCATCATTTGCACAATATGGATGAGCATTAACTTATGGTCTCTTTCACAACATAACTCTTAGACTGAAAATACATTCAATTTTTATCCTCTTTATTTTCTGCAAAACAACCGTTTTTTTAATCAGTGCTTATAATTGAACCTTGTAAGAATATAATGTACAAAAAAAAAAAAAAAAGTGTAATATTCTCTGGAGCCAAATTTCAAAGTGTTTAATACAGAGACTGTTTCTCCTACTCACGTCACTCCACTATATTTTTACTCTAAGTGCCAAGACAGTAATACTAAGTAAATTCATGAAGAACATTTGCCTTTGCAATAATGATTTTCTCCAAAACATATGCAACATTAGAGAGAAGGAAGAATAAGGAGATAGAAGAAAAATGGCTTAAAGCATCAGGATGAACATTTTAGTGATCAAAACAATGAACAAGGACCAGTCATGTCCTGGCAGGTGACAGAAGAAAGGAATTTACTGTAAGAGAATTCCTATGCATATTGTTCTCATTTCTTTCAACTAATTTTCAAGGCAAATGACACTTTGAACCAGCTTTAATCTGAATACTTATCTGTAAAAGCTTGCATGCATGTTTTGATAGGAAAATTTGATAAAATATCATTTGCAGACTATGCCATAAGAAGGTTAACAATATCATCAAAAATATTTAGGATATTGAATTTTCGTATTCTGTAATTTTCCTATTCTGGTAATTAATTTATTTACTTTTACATTGCTTCCTACTATGAGATTATTTTATTTATTTTATTTATTTTACAAGATTAATATAATATTAATCTTGTAATATTTATGAAGCCTCAAGCAGACTGCCTGCATTTTGTTCTTTGGAGGAAAGCAGGATGATTTTTTTTTTCCCCTTTCTAGCCTTTTTTTTCCACATGCCTAAAAACATTTTTATTTCAACTCTGCAAGTCCACTACTAAATTCAGCTCAACTTCTATTATCCATTCTGAAATATAGATAGGTAGACATATAGGATAGCATGGTGATTTGTCTAAAATAAATAAATCTTTTTTTGCGATTATTGGAGAAAACAATAGAATGCAGTAAACAACAGGGAGGTAAATATTACTGCAATGAAATGTGATAAAATGGACTAGATTAACAGTAAATTGAAAACACTCCCAGTTAATTAATGATCTCAAAGTCTGCTCATGTCCTACAGGATTAGAAGCTTTGGAGAATATAAAACAAGTGACAAAACGCACTGCTATGAACATCATATTTATTATGTCAATGGACTAAGTACAAATTTGACTCATTTATTTCAAGCTGCACAGGTCATGTTCAACATATCAGAGTCTGATAAAAACTGCTCCCTGCAGTATTGATCTTTGAATTCTTAGAAAGTATTCTAAAATACATCCCTTCAAGAGGCTGTTTTCAGGTCTCCAGTTGTATTGATTTAAGCTTTGCTGTTAAGTGGAGAAAATCAGATTATTCACTGCATTTGTTGGAAAATTACGTTTTAGAATGAAAGTCAACATTTTCTAGCCACAGAGAATTGCATCATATAGTATCTTAGGTTACTGAGGAAACATATTAAAAACTCAAATTTCTCAATTTTGAGTAACTTCTGTTATTTGATAATTAACAAGTCGTTTATATTCAAAATAAGTGTGATACTACTCAGTACATTGATTCATTTTTCCCTAACTTAAAGCCAAAGTTCCAGCATTAAAAAAAATATATAGGGGAAGAAAGAGATATTGTTTAAATTATAACAACAAAAGACCACACATCTTGCATAGTGCTCATCCAGCCAATTGTAGGAAAACTTAAAGAGCAATTGCAACAAGCCAGGAGTATTTACTTGATCTGCAAGACTTTGGCAACTGAGGTGTTTACTTAATATGTATTTTATATTCAGAATTTCATTGCCATAAAAACAATTCTGTTATTTATTCAGCCATCAGTGGAAGGTTCAAAGACAGCAGAAATGATGTGGCCAGAAAGAACAGCAGCTGGTTTTAGAATTCTTTCGCTCTAGTGACTGTTCATGGAGGGGAGAGGTGCCAGCTTCATTCGTGCATATCCATGAACCTCCTCTCAGTACTGAATGTTCTGGAAGATGGTAATTTTGTTTGAGTCTAGAAAGATGCTGACCAACAAAAGTATGAACACAAGAAATCTAAATCAAACCAGATATGAAAGAACCAACACAATAAATCTGCGACAAAAAAAAAAAGTCATTAATAATGGATCCTCTTCCTCCCACCACTCCTACTGCTGTCTGATCTTCAGGGTTTCATAGTTTTCCTGACAGTACAATTTAGAGTATACATTTGCTTTTAATTTAAATAAATTAGCTAAAACAACACAGATGTTCACTCAAAATAAATTCAAACAAATTTTAAAATACAGTTATTTTATTTTAATGTAATCCTGAAAAAAACAATTGCAATTTTACTGGCACAGTCCTAAGGAAAAAACTACTGGGAAAATGCTGGTGGAAAATACTCAGCTTTTGGCCTGGGTTATCCTTAATATTGCTTAGTTGCAAACTACCTTCATACAGTCACTCTGAATAACTCTTCCAAACAGTGTTTTAAATCAGCCATTTTCTCTCCTTTGTCAAAAATGTAAACTGTAAATAACTGATTTTTCCACAAAAATGTATCAAAAGTTAAAGTCATGGTTGGACATTTCTTTCGATAAGCAGTCTTCCAGTTGTCAAGAAGACTGAGCAGATACAACTAAGCAACTTCTGGTTTGTTTCTTTTTGTTAGCAAAATCCACATTTGCTAAGAAATTCTCCACAGAGACATGAACATTCATCATTTGACACAGCAGACAAAAAATAAGTTATTTCTGCAATATCTGTTTTGCCACATCATTTCACATAAGTACCAGGCAAAGACAGACAGCACTTCACTGTCAGAACTTCTAATGCTGTTCATGGATTTAGTTTAGGGGTCTTTTTTGTTTTGTTTTCCTTCCTCCCCCCACTTGCATGGTAAGCATTCATCTAAAATCAGCATACCATAAAGGAGTCCACACAAAATGCATGTCTGAATCACTTAATGCAATCCAAGCATTTGGCACTGAAGTATAACAAACGCCAAATAAACAATAACAACATTAACTATGATTTAAATTAAAAAAATGCAGATTGAGTGAATAAGAAGGAAAAGAAATACTCTCTTGAAGAAAGACAACTTCAGAAAGATACCACAGACCAGCTACAGTTTGAATTATTTTCTTCTGGGACAAATGTGATAATTGTGTTCCTGTTTGTATCTACCTATAAACTTTTATCAAAATCCAGATAATTGTGTTGTATGCCAAAACATTTCCAGTTACTAACAGGTGTGTAAGCAGCTCTCAGCATCACTCTTTGTACATGTGGGTGCTTTGAACACAGGCAGAACCATCTATGATGAAAAGTCCTCCCACTCCCAGTGATCTTCAGAGGAGGCAAATATCACCACCATCCTGATTAAAGAAGTATATTTACTCAACGCCAACTCTATAATAAGCCTTCAAAAGCAATCTGTGTTGCATATTTAGGAATGGATATAAGCCTCTGAGAAGTATTCATAACTATATCTCACATATTTGTACATAATTATAAATGTGGCTATTTGAGATAGTGTTTTTGTCACGCATACATTGCAGGTTGATATATGAGTGCATTATTATTTTATAAAGGAAAAGCAGAACCAACGTGCAAATGAAAGTTGAACTATACATTTCAATTGATTGCTTCCATGAAAAAAAATGTTTATTCGATGTCATTCATAAAAAACACAAACCAAAAACACATTCAGATGTTCAAGTCTCAAAACTTCAAATGTAAAATGAGATTATAGAAACACACACACAAAGCTCACATTGAATTTTCAATGTTTTCCTCATATAAGAATTTTTGAAATGCATGCTGTTAGCTCTACTGAACAAAATTTAAATGGCATTTATTCAGGGTGCTTTAAAACTCTTACTCATTTTTTAGTTATTTTGTATTTAGTCATAAAACTCCAACCCCACCATTACTGTGGAGCAGACTGGCAATGTAGTTGCACTATGTGCTGCCTTCCACCATTAATAATTCTATGGAGGATAGAGGAGATATGAACAGAGACACAAACTTGGAGAGCTCAGGAAAGCTCAAATCTTCTGTCACTTGAGCTCTTGCAGTGCTCTTTCGTACTAGCACACAACCGCTCTATATGTAAGAGCTCACAGAGCAATTTCCTGCAGGTGATTTAAAAAAACAAAGCATAGTCTTTAAATCCTTCATTACAAGTGAGGGGTCACTAATTAAATACGTACTGTTTGAGTAAACCTGAATTTGAAGCCAATGAAATAGCAGTCTCCAGAATTATATGTGCATGAGTGTGGGAATCTGAGCATTTCCACTGAGCAGAAGGGTACTCAGATGGCACTACCACAGCAGAGACATCAACTACAGATGGTGCACTCCTTTGATAGACTCATCTGTGAATCTCTCCTTAGTAAAAGATTTCTGTATTTCTCCATTATTGCAGTAATCTCAGGGTGGTGGTTTGGGGGGTTGTTTTTTCAGTTTTGTTTAAACAATATCGCTGTTAAGTTATTGCCTGCTCCTCCTCACTTTAAAATGAACTTGGTGGAGCAAGATTTAATGTCTTAACAAAATAAGCAATATTAGATTTGTCCTTACTTTGCAGCCAATGCCTGCTGAGAATTTATGAACAAAAACATTTTGGTTTAAAGCCTGTATAAGATTTGTCATTCACAGATCTCTGAAGACTTTATAAAAGAAGGGCCTAACAACCTCAATTCTGTACATGAAAATATTGAGACAGATAAATTCAGCAACATGCCCAAAGTCCCACAGTACTTTACAGCAACAAAGAGTTGCTCTCTTGGTTACTCTTCCAGTGCCCTGCCTGATAGACCACAGACAACATTGTTAACTCCAGCTTGATCTATAAGGAAGTACGAGTCACAATGGCATATTTTTCCTTACCTTGACATTAAAGACCTCCTTGATAATTGGAAGTTTGTGTTACACCACATTACACACTCCTATTAACCTTTACTGAACCTCTTTGTGTTGATGAAATCCATCAGCAATGACCAGTGTGATGGCATACTCATTTTCTTTTCTACAGGGAAATCTTTATTCACTTCATCAAATGACTCCAAGGAACTCTACACCAGCCTGTTTTGTTCAACCTTTGTCACTTATGGTGAAACTCCTGCTACCTCAAACTCCAGTTTAGCCACTTCATAAAATAATGTACACTTTGAAATGCGAAGTACGGAAACATTTGTTGTACATTATTTTACTACAATCAGCTGCACAGAGTTATACATTTTACACAGTAACCAAAGATCAGCTTTCAGCTTACCTGGGAGATTTGTTATCACTGGAAGACTTGAAAAGTGTAGATATTGTTTTTCTTGTTGTTGTTGTTTTAAGAGCCAGTTAAAAACAATCATTAAAAGCTGCTTTAGAAATTTATCTTGTAGAGCCTATTCTCGTAATTATATACACCTTTATTTTGTCTTAGAAGAGAATGTCAAGTCATCATTTAGCTCCAAAAAGGAACATTCTGAAACTGTTCTGCAGACTTCTTTTTCCATAGATGTGCTCTTGAAAACCCACTGCAGTATTTCACATGAAATACTTAAAAACATGAAATAAAAAAAACATAGGTATAAATCTGAAGGACCACAGTATAACTCAGTGGGTATGTCATCCAAGGGAAAGCCACCATTTTCAGGTGAAAGCAACTATTAGGAGCACATACATCTCACCTGCTCCTCACAAAAGTCTGAAGAAGTGTGAGAATGTGCCCTTTCATCCTGGACAGCTGATCTGAGTCACTGCTGATTGAGAAGCAGGGAACCTGATAACCTACTATTTACATCCATTTCTCAGCTGGGACAACATACTGCAACATTTTCTTTTGCACATCAAACTGTATCATCCTTCTCTGAAAGCCTTTATGGCTACCGGAAACAAGGACAACTAAAGAGATAGCTTGCTTTGTGCTGAAAGGTCACAAGACACATCTACAAGGTAATTCATTCAATCAGGCTTTTTTTATAGCATTTTTCTCATTATGCTTCCTTTTATCAGTGTGTCTGTCCATCTCCTTTTTGTTCCATTCTGGCAGACCTATGTCTGTCTCATCCGCAGGCGCTGCTTTGGGTATCAGTATCCCCATATACATTTATTAGACAATGCCTATTTTCCACTCCAAAAAAACAAGTTAGATAGTCATCTCCTCACCTTCCATAGTTGCCCCTAAATTAGTTACAAAATAAAATGAGTAAGGAAGAAAGCAAGAGATTAAGGTGGAGTAAAGAGAAAAACAAAATGCACCCTGAAGAGAAATATTGCGTAACAAATCTCACACCTCATGGCAAGATGAAAAGGTGCCAGTCTTTTAAAATAGCTAGGGGTAATTTTTTCCTCAGGAAAACAAAACAAAACAAAAACACGCAATTTCAACTCCTTGGGAAACTGAAAATCTGCTCATGATTTGCAATGCTTTCTGGAGCTAGCATTCATCTGCTCAGATAATACTTTTAAACCTTTACTCTTTGTATTATGTGGTACCTTTGACATTAACTTCTAAACAGGTTTTAATTTGTTGACTGTCCCTATGAAGGACATGGCATTGATTGCTGCTGCAATATCTCATCATTGCACTTTTCTGTATCCACGTGATAAAAGTATTTACATTGATTTTCGTTTTTTAGACAGATACCAGAACACTATATATCAAAGTGGACTCTCCTAATTACAACAGAGAACGTCACTTCTGAATAGCTGAACCCTGGCATCCAAATTTAGGCTTCCAATTTTTCACTATAATTACTGAAGATGAAAAATGATTTCCTTCACAAAAATTTAAACTCCTCTCTGTTGTATCAAAGCCAGCAATATCAATATGTTCTCAGACTCTCTGAAAACTTGACCACCTCCACGTTGTCTCTATGCTGATGTCCTGAAAAGAATTTATCAGGCTAACCATAAAAATTAAGAATTTGGAAACCGAAAGTATTGCACTTGGCACTGCCTGGAAGTGTAAATGCACATTTGTTGTCTTGCATCACAAGCACTGCATGACAACGATGCTCTGCACTTTCCTGTGTGATTTTCAGTCACTTGTAAAAGTTCCCAAGAAACTGCACAGGATGAGTAGCTTTTCTGTATATTTAGTCTAGAAGGGCATATTCACAATGATTTCTTTCAAAGCTCCACAACTAAACGTAAATACGCAATAAAAATGAAGAGTTCAACTGTTAAACAATTCCCAATCCAACATATAATAAATACCTTTGAAAGATTGTTATGTGATACTAGTCAATCTGTACAACAGATCTTGCCCACATCTTTATTCTCTTTGACCATTTAGCTATACTGCACACTTTCTTAAAGTGAAATCTGATGTATTTGTAGGATCATGAAGGCTGCAAAAGACCTCTAAGGTCATCTAGTCCAACTGTCAGCACAATATCCAGTAAGCCATGTTGTTCACTGTCAAATCTACACATTTCTCAAACACCTCCAGGTACAGTGACTCCTCTGCCACCTCTCTGGGCAGCCACCCTACCCCAAGCCTGTCACACTGGATGGGTTCCTCATGAGTAAAGTGCAGGATGCTGCACTTGTTCTTGTTGAACCAAGTTGAACCTCACATGAAGTGTGAGGGACGTTCATTTTATTTACAGCGTTTTCTATGTACTGTGCTTTCTACATACAGTTAATTCAATACTACAAGCACAAGCATGGAAATGCTTACCAAGGTTTTGACTGGTTCTTGTAGAACTAGAAAATGTTCCTGTAATTTAGGAACTCATTAGTGATAGTGTTTATCTTGCCAAAAATAAACAGTGTATTACATGTAGGTTATTGACATAATGCATAGAAATAAAACATTTAACACAAGAGTCTATAATAGAACGCATGAACTAACATTTATCAAAAGACACTGAGCTTTTGTACTAAAAAGTATCCAGCAAGAGCTCCGTTTTGCTTGTCGGTGGATCACTATTGATGATAATGTGCCTAAGAATTAAAGATGTATCAATTTGCATAGCAGAGAACAGAAGCTGTGAATAATAGCCAAATCAATACTATGAAGTCATAAAGAATACAGCGTGCTCTCCTGTTTGTAATTAATTTACTTTTTCTCCTTTCATACAGAAGAGAAACTTAATAAAGGAACATTTTAATCACATTAAAGTTTCTAATTAGAAAGAGAACACATAGTGGTATCTCCCTACCATATTTTTTCTGTTCATATGCTTAAAGCACTTAAAGTATTACTTTGTTTGCACACATCTACAGAAAACAGCTTGTGTTTTAGGAACATATGCCTATACTGAGTGATGTTTTGCAGTACAACCACTTGAGTGCTTGTTTCCTTAAATACAATATCTTGTTCTAGTGAGGATGTTCATTATCATAAACAAGTGATGATGTCTACAGTCACATTTCTGCAACAAATACTCTACTGGAAAGAGATGTATAGACATAGTTTAAGCATGATTTGGTTCATTATAATGCAACAGAAAGCCTTAGCACAGAGAAATTATATTCACTTACACTGAGGCTTAGCTTGTCCTATTCAGCTCCACTGGTTAATGAAATAATGTGTATTTTAAAATTAAAAAGAACAGGTTTAAGTGATCAGCACCTAGCAGTGGCAATCTCTCCTTGTAAGGAAAGAAGTGGTCCTGTTATTTCAAGAGACTTTCCCTAGGCTGGCCAGCCTCTGCAAGAGCAAACAAGATAAAACTCCTGGTTCTCTGGCTTTAAAAATAGTTTTATTATATTCTGAGAAGCAGAGTTTTAACAGCCATTTTGTTGGAATTCCATTAAGTATTATTTTTGCACAAACCAAACTTTAAAACTTAAACTGCCATTAATGTGTTCATAAAGACAAAGAAATTAAAATTTCCATTGTTAAGATACGTCTCCATGACAATATTCAGCAAACTGCAGTCAGCAATCCATTACTACTTCATTGCTTGATAGAAATATTCTTTTCCCACAACTGCCTAGCCCTCAGAACCTGGAAACCACCAGAATTGCATGAGCTGACTAGTCAATCTATTGATAAATTCCTCCCTGCTCACCGCAAAGCACTGACCCTGGTGAACTGCATTCACATCTCTTAGACAGCGGTAATTAACATACACTTAAGTTAAAATCACAGGGCTCCTACTGAAGCAGGCAGAATAAGCCAGGTACTTAAAGCCATCTACTTATCACTGAGGTTGCCAGTGGCCACTTATAGCTTTCAGCAATTTTACTGAAGTAATATCAAACTCAAAAATCTTTAAGACTTAGCTAGACCTTTGGTTGTTTACCAGCAACTGTGTAAAAGATTCATAAATGAGGGCCCTCAGATTTCTGAAATAGCTTTTCTGTTTAAGAAATAATGCATATAGCCAAGGGCAAAATCATCTTTTAATTTCCAACATCAGATTTTATCATACTAACTAATGAGAAGGTAAAATATTTAAATTCTTGTCAAATTACATTCTGCAATAAAAAAATTCTGAACTTATTTGCAGGTTTCTTTCTTTCACAAAAATACAACTTGTCCCTTATTGCTATGAACACACATAAAACATTGTGCATCAATAAAATATAATTGTGGCAACTGGACACTGTTTGCATTTGGAGGTAGAACAGAGCATGTGCTGCGTGCACAGGACTGCCAGAGGCATACATCTGTTTGTGCAGTTCTAGTTCAGTAGTTTAAGGAATGAAGTATCACCTCATTACAGAACTGCCATGTATGAGTGAATTTGTGGAGCTTGCCCTCCTCACAGTCAGACAGTTCTAATCTCCTCGCAAACCGCAGTGGCAGCACAGAGATGAAGTGTTAAGCTTATCAGGCCTCATCTGTACCATCACCTACTTAGTTAAACCCTGGCCATCCATTTCACTGTCATTTCTTTGTTCCAGAGGTGCCTGAATGCATAATAGCCAATACCCAAAGATACAAGATACCTTTAAGCCTTTCTAAGATCACTAGCATTATTTTTTTTCAAAGGCAAACTGAAAGCGATCCACTAGCACCATTTTAACTACTGGTTGGGCTACCTACTATTCTTATACTAGATTCTACCTTGTACTGTCACTACATATTCCATTACTAAAAAACTGTTCATGTACTGTAAATTAACTTTCAATATTTGCACTGAAATTCTTACCTTTGAAAAAGCCTGCGTTATTATGGCAGTATCACAGTTGGAAAGGGTTCTGTAAATGCAAATTTTATGTCATAATAAAGACAACCTTGGATTCACCACTGTTTTGGGGCATCACCAAGCAAATCAACAAGGAGCTCCATTTCAGTCAAAAAATAGTCAAAAAAATTTTAAAAAATTTTTAAAAAGGCACTGACAGAATGCTGCCTTTGATTTGTTCAAAATAAATTTCTCATTTTTCACATTTCTTTTTAGCAACACAATTGTGTTTTCAAGATCACGATACCTCATGGATCTTAATTTCAGGAATAAGATCCAAAAATTTACATACATGGAGCAGTATTTCTATCATCAGCTAAAGGAGCCTTTTCCTGTCTTCCAGTTATTGTCGAAGGATAAAACAGTTGCCCACCATATTTTCTTCTAGAGTAGCAGGGCTAATGCAGCTTCTAGATTACTGTCACAGGTACTGCTGAGATGCACATTTAGGAGACAGTGATGTCTGAGAGCTATAGACAGGAACAGGGAGAAGACTTTGTACAGATATGCTTGGTCTCAATGTTGCTGGGAACGTGCAAGCTGTATGTTTCTTCTCCCCAAATAGGCTTACATAATATTTTCATATATAATCTACACCAAAAGTCATCTAAAGGGATTTTTTAAACGGAAAATGATCTTTTGCAGGCAAAGGCTGCATGCAATACTTTTCTATTTTATAATCAACAAAACCTGTAGGGATTTCTGAGTGTTATCAATACCATAAAGGTACCAATGATGCCATCTTACGTCTCTAGATGCCTCTAGAACACACTGAGCAGGCCTATGTTGTAAGGTGCTGTAGATAAAATTGGAATGTTTTCTGGTCTTAAAATAAAACAAACAAAAACAGACTAAAAATCACTGTTCGTAGTAAGAAATTTGGTTTTGGCTCATTCTTCAAAGTTTTCCAGTTTTCCAACTGGAGATTAAGAGTCAAACCACACGAACACTGCCAATCACTTCATCGCTAACTTCTTGCAAGTGAGGAAAATAGAATTATACATTTATGGGAGAGACAAAGAGGGAAGGTACATTTATTGCAGGAAATCAGATAATTTTGCAGTAACAGCTTACATTAAAGGATGCTGATTTGATTCCTGTAAACTCTACGGCTTTCTGTCAATACTGCATCCTTCAAAAAGTCAAAGCATGAAAATATTCCATTCACTCCAGCCCATTTACATTTTTACTTCAAATGAAAAGTTTTGGCAATAGACTTAGAGGAGACATGGTTGATGGAAGTTTGTTCGCAACAAGAAGTATGCAATTTAATGAACCCACTTGGTTAAGTAAGTAGAAATTGTTCAGGTGTCACAAAAAGTGAAATAGTATGGAATCTGCAAAAAGCCAACAGTGCCCCAGTAAGAAGCCATTGTTACTGAAGATGATGGACCAGAAATTGAATAATGTTGGATATTCAAACTCTGGTAGTTAGTATTACATAAAAACACAAGTTTTTAGCAAACTAATTTTTTATCTCATGTTCAAGCTTTCCTGTAAAAGGTAACTATTGGTTACAGAATTACAACTCTTTGATGACTCTGATAGCTGGGAAAATATTTTCCACTACATTTTGTGATCTTCTGCCATAAAAGACTGAGCATACCAAAGTCACCAGGTATATATTACTGAAGAGTGACGCATTTCCCCACAAACTTTTATTCCTCAATTAGTGGCTACAAAATCACCCAACCTCTATCTCTTCTGGTGAGCCATTAACTTCCCACTAAGAATACCAGCACTAGACTATTATTTTCTCCCCATCTGGTTCTGTTGACCCAGTGTCTAAGATTACCCTCTGGAAAAGAAAAGCCACAGGACTAGAACACAGCATGTTTCTGAGAGGCCCTCACAGAAGTCTCTGGTTACTGTGGGACGACAAGAGAAATGCCAAAGCACACAGCAGCACAGCTGACAGGAAAATAATGTCCCCAACAACTGTTCCTGGATATTTTACTGTTATTGCTTCTGTAGCCCTCAACTCTTTGTTCCATTAATTAGCATGCAGCGGCTATAATCCTCCCAGAAAAAGTCTTTGTTCCCAGATAATAATTTAACTAACAAGCAGAAACATTTTACACATTTAATAACAACAAATGAGTCAAGATCACCATCAGCTCATCATCTTTGACTTTGCCTGGAATTCTTTCTAACACAGTTCCCAAATGATACTTTTTACTATAACTACACACAAAAAGATAAGTAAATTTAGAAAAGAAATCCCCTTCCCACGACTCCTGAAGCCAAACTTCTGCAGGTAGTCCATGAAGAGCTGTTCTGGTTCCAGAAACTGAGATTCATTCGAGGGGTTTTGTTGTTCTTTTAGCTGGGTGTATATGGACAAAAAGAGTCCCCTATTTTGCACATTTATCTTAGAGACAAAGAAGAAGCATTTGCCAAGTGGCAATTGGGAAAAAAACTCATCGAAGCACTCCGGCAGTCTTCCCAGCACTGCAGCATTCTTCTCACAGAATTACTTTAACTTCCATCTTCATTTCCTCATTCATAAAATAAAGCAGTCTGACAGGAATAGCTTGATGCCAAAATTACTATCATTCTTGTATTGAAAGGGTGTATAAACATTTAAAAGATATTATTCATTCACTCGGTAAAATATTTACAAAGATCTGATGATATTTAAACTTAATGTCTCCTGAAACAGTTTAAGATGACCCAGTGCTAGAATATATTTAAAAAATAAACTGAAAATAAATGAATAAATAGTCAAAAAGTTAAACTTATTTCTGTCTCAGTAGGATATTGTAACAGTATAACTAAGAGACCAAACCTTTGAAGGTATATCTGAAAATCAAGTTTCCTCAAAAACACCTTGGTAATAGAAAGAGCAGATTTTTTTTTCTAAACAACACATACTCACTAGGTATACAGTCTTTTAGACTTAACATTTCTGTTTTGCTCCCAGTCATTTGTAGCAGGTATGTTTAGTCTCCTAATTACTTCTTGGTCTTGTGTTTATCAGTCCTGACTTGTCACCTTGAATTGCCAAAAAAAATAAATAAATAAATAAAAATCTCACATTATTCCACATTTATTTTCCACAGTTTTAATTTAAGGAAATCAGTATTTTGCACTATAATAAAGCACCTTCTAGACAGGCAGCAAATCCTTATGCTTCATTTTTTACCTGTGCACAGGGCTTTGAATTCTTTAAAATGTGGACTACAATATAAATCACGCCTGATATTCATTGTTCTGCTACAGAGGCTTTAAATTTTACAATACTGAACTACCACATTATTAATTCAGCCTTCATTTTACATACATTTCTTCATTCTATTTATTTCAAAACTATGCTTTGTAACAGTTCTGGGAAAAACAAGATCTATATAATTTTAAGCAATGTACCATAAGTGAACAGAAGAAAGGAAATCTCACTGACAGTATAAGAAATCTCACTAGTTAAATTTAAAGGCATTTTGGAAAAAAAAAAAATCAGTTATTTTACCAAAAATCACTTATTTTGCTTCACTGTCAAGAAGACTTTCCAGAAGCAGTTTCAAATCCCCTCTTTTTGAGGGCAGTGATGGAAAATACAAGTCACAGGGACTTGGGTTTTGCAGTAAAATTAGCATAAGTGAAATTTGGAGTTATAATAACGGCTATATTCTTAGAGAAAGAATGGTCTGGTGGTTGAGAGATTAACCTTGGGCTCAAAAGAATTGGGCTCAATTCCCAGCTCTGCCACAGAGTTCTTCATAACCTTGAACTGGTCATTTAATTCCTATGTTCTCAAGATATTAAACAAAGTTGATAATATTTCCGTAATTAGTTTCCACCTTGCTTTTACAGGTATCAGTCCTGCAGATCAGATAGAAAACAAGATTTATACAAAATCCGGTACTTCAGTCCC
The DNA here is from genome assembly GCF_023343835.1 of Lagopus muta. Lineage (NCBI taxonomy): Eukaryota > Metazoa > Chordata > Aves > Galliformes > Phasianidae > Lagopus > Lagopus muta. The sequence continues at coordinate 7,339,263 of NC_064443.1, read as the reverse complement.
AAGAACAATTTGTGCCAGGATTGGGAATTAGTTTCTGTTCTGAAGACTTGCCACCAGTCTTCATTTGCACTGCGTAATCTCAAGCATCATCGTAAACCCTATGAATTCCAGTAATAGATACAGTCAACAACTGCACTGCAGCTTAACTACTATTCCTGCAATAAGGTTTATGCCATATACAGTGTATGTGCATGAAAGGCAAAGGTTTATTAAAGCAATTGCTTAAAAACCTACCTAGTTACCTTCAAACATAAAAATTCAAAAGACAAATAGTGGTTATTTTAAATCCATTACTGTATATTCAGAGCTCGGTGTATATATCTGAAAAGTGAAAGAAATATGGAATTTTGGGTAAAAGCTGAAACGAATGGCATAAAATGTACTTTGCACAATTTACATGCAAGGAAGATTTACAGCAACACTTCTTAAGTAGCAATAGCACAAAATACCTGTCATTCTGAAGTACGGCGATACATTCAGACAAATACGAGAAATGCTCTGTGTTTATCTACCATGAAATGTTTATGCACATAATCTATTACTCAGTTTGTAAAAATAGTTATCCACTCCTCAAGCACATGGTAAATAACTATCATGAAGCATCACAAGGTCTTTATATCACTTAAAAATAAAAACAGCAATTTTAAACATAAATGCTCTATCTTTTTTTCGCTTCCCTCCAAGAAGGAACTTGAAACAATTGCATAGCATGAAAATACCAACCACTATTGTAAAACTGCAGAAGAAATAGAAGCTCAATTAATTGCAATTACAATCACAAAACACTTATTCTCTATTTAGACTCTATAAAATCAAGAATATATCAAGCTAAAAGCTTTTATCAAGCACAGTGTCAAAAGACTTTAAGCTGACTGACAAGTAATCACACTTTGGATATTTCAAAAACACATTTAAAACATGTTAGTTATAGCTTAGATTTTAGTTTTCAGTAGTCTGAACACTGAAAACAAGAGGTATTTCTGTTCCTATTCATAAGGTTAAAAGATAAAAAGAAATGGGAGAGGTAAGGAGTGGGGCACTGCCATAAGACAGAAAGATGTTTAGAGAGACAATTGACAGTGGGGATGGAGGTGAGATTCACATGTTGAGAAACAAAAGAAAATCACTTGAATTTGCAATTATTGACCTTGCACTGGAATTAATTCCTCTTCTGGGGTCCAGCGATGGAGCAATGCAAACCACTCGAGCTTCACATTTGAAGGGTATGTCATCAACAGAAGTCCACAGTGGAATTATGGGTCTGTAATTCAGTGTTCTCACTATTTATTCTATACATTATGGTTGCCTGGATTTCATTTGCACAGAACAAGTGCTTTTGCACTCATTACCCCTGACCATTATGTACTTGCATAAATCATCTTTTTTTTTTTTTTTTTTTTTTCCCCTACGGTGAACTACGGAATCCATCCTAATGGAGAAACGACAAAACCTAACTGCATAAGCAATTTTCTTGTATGTCAGATTTTTCCAGTCCAAAAATAATACAGAAAGCTCTACACAAACTGTTCACTTTTCCAACAGTTTCCCACTTAGAAATACAAAATGTCCAGCTTCACTCAATTTCTTGGAAATGATCACAAAAGTAAACCAAAAATAAGGGCAAAAGCTTCATCTATTCTTTCGAAATAAGCCACAGTGTTAAAGAAACTGTGCCTTTTTATTAACCATAGATAAAATCCTCTGTGAGAAAGAGGTACAGAGGTAAAGCTAATGTTATTAAAATAGATTGAAAAAATCCCAACTTTACCAGCTTCATAATACTAACATAGAGTGAGAAGAGAAAGAGGAATAAATTAAAAAAGTATTTAATTAGCAAAAAAAAAAAAAAAAAAAAAAAAGGAACTATTGAAGGTAGGAGCAGATTGGAGCTGGTTTTGTGGCTGTATTTTTCTTTCTTTTTTTTAAGGTGAAGAAAATTTTATTGCTGAATGCATTAGAAGTAAGAATTGTAAATCACTTTAAGCTCAAAGAGATTTGAATACAGCAGCTGATACACTCCTGCAAACCCTCCTTCACCTCCATGATCAAAGCAGCAGCGCAGCTCCTGCCTGCGCTAACAGCACTCACAGGAGCAGGGGCTGCCACACAGAGCTTCAGTTTAAATGTACACATAGACAGAATGAAAGAAGGAGTTTGAAAAGCTGTAAAAGTAGTATGAAATACAAGAACCCATAATTCAAACATAGTGAGTATCAGGCTTATATGCAATACAAATACAATACAAAGAACAAAATACTGCTGCAACTAAAGAAAGGGAACCCCCAGACCTGCAGAACAGCACTTGACAGAGGGATAACAGAAACATTTATCTTGATCATATTTGCTAAAAACTTACATTTTATCTACCACATTCAAAGACTTCACCTACTACAGCCTATGGAAAAGATGAGAGGATTCAAGATTCCGTTTGCCTGCAATAACCCACAATTATTCTCCCATGTCTCGCAACTGGAGGAGAATTCAGTACTTTTGCTGCTGGGGCTGAAGATGTACTAAATAGTATCTTGACTGGATTGCTACCACCAATTTCTATTAATCTGAAAATCAAGCGCAGTAGGATTCCCCAATTACATTTATAGATAGCATTTGTACTTTATTTAATCAAAAACAAAATCAGTTTTAGCACTATTTTAAGGGCTAATCCATAAACAAGGAAACTTTTTTTCCCCACGACTTGATAGTGTAATTCCCTCCTTGTGGCTCCATTGCACTGAATATTACTTGGGTACTGCAGGTATGGAGTGTATCAAAACAGTCCCTTGCTTGAAAAACCCGTGACAAGACAGATTAATTCTTCCATATAATTCTAGCTTGAAAATTCAATCATCTGCACATAGGCAATCACCTATTTTTATATATGGATTATTGATCCAGACCCAAATAAGTGACTGCATTTTACTGTGACAATTTGGCACTGTGCTCTGCTCAATAAATCCACCACTGAAAAATTTGTGTTGGAAACAAGTTCCCACACATGCACAATGGCTTCTTTTCAAAACATAACAACCAGGTTCATTTCCACATTTAGTTTGTTTATATATTTCCTCAAATTTCCAGTGTAAATTGTCCATATCATGCTCTAAGACTTCATGTTTTCCACTCCTAAAAAGGAGAAATGCTTAAGTCCTGGGTTTGGATCATTTTTAATACTGCAGATACGTAAGACATAACTATTTTAGAATCTGCTGCACTATTTCCAGCCCAGAGAAAGTATATGAAAGAATTCAAAATTTCTGCTCAATTTAAGAGCAGAACACTGGGGTAAATGCAAATCAATTAAATCCAGCAGTATGCAGTGGTAAATTGCTTTGTTCACCCTACATGTGCTCTCAGCTCCTGACAGATCATCAACCTTCTGTTAATTGTAGTGCAGGAGAACAAACCAGTTTTCCAGCATCAAGCTGAAGGTGTTCCCTTTGAGTATATGGGACTATCCAGGCATACGTGACCTGCTGGGATACCATGAAGGACCATACGAAGTGGAGGCACCTCCTTCTCTTACAGCACAGCGTGCTGCAACCCTTGATGGGATCCTAGAGCAAACCAGTGCACACAGTTCATCCTGCAAGGAACAAGTTGGTTGCTCACTAAGACAACCAAAAAATAACATTCTGGAACGGACTGGGGAGCAGCTTAAATTCATAGTGTAGGCAGTCCAGTGGATTATAGCAGACTAGCATGTTCAACTACTCCAGCACGCTTCTCTGCTTTTCAAGCCTAAGTCATCTTAGCTTTATTCCCAAAATGTGCTAAGAAGAAAGGTATGGAGAAATGAAACATTAATCTTCTTTATGCACTGAACTCGATGCAGCCGAGCAATTCTCAGCTGACAGTGGATATTCTGTGGCCAAGGCAGATGAGTAACCAGTGCCCCTATGACAGGTATGGCGGCTGAATTAAGCCAATGAAAGCAGAATACAGAGCCGTATTTCAAACAAGTTTTACTCATATAATGCATCATGTGCATATACATTTATCTGTATTTCAGCTTGACAAATTAAAAAAATCCTTCCCTCCCCTGCTTTTCTCTATGCATTCTGCATGTCTCCCTCACCTGTATTAAAACATGAGTAAGGAAATAAACTAAAATTTCTGAGAAACTAACATATACACACAGGCATGCAGGGCTTTCATTTATTTGTTTTAGAATAAGTGTTTTCCATCTCAGAAATGGACAAATAAAATCCTCAAATCTTCTAATCAGATCAAAGCACAGAGCACTCGCTGTTTCAAATACAGATGGAGACAAATTTCTGGTTTAAAAGGCAGTGTTAGGTTTATTTTTAATAAGACACTCAAGTTTCATAATGGTACCAGATCCAGACTGTCAATAACCACAAAAAAAAAACCCTCTGTCAAAGTGTTTCCTACTCAACAGTACTCAGCTTTGTGTTTTTCTATATAGCCGCTTCCTTCCTTTATTTTTTAAAAGCATCTCTCTGCAGTAGGCAGCCAGGCAGGCAAGGAGGGGGCACTTCCACTCCGCTCTGTGTATCAAAGTGCAGAATGGACTGCAGCACTACCATAGCAGGAAAAAAGTCAGGGCGCACCTGCCTAGCTCTCACACAGATTCCTTGATTTGTCAGTTTGCTCTGGAAATTACAGAAAATAATCAGCACCTCAATTTTATTTTCACATTTTATCATCACTGCAACCACATTTTTAAAAGATATGTAGCTTTCACTGCAATAGGGGTCTGAAGAGTTAATCAAATTAAGAATCAATGACTGCATACTGACAACAAGCTGAGTCTTAACCACATGAAAAATAAATGTTTTCTTGGTAGTATTTTTGTTAAAACTAGCTACAAGTGGATTTTTTATTTTATTTTTATTTTTTACACACAAATAGCCATTAACTAAATGGAATACTGATTTCAAGCAATAAATAGTCATAATAATGGCAACAGTAATAGTACCAGACAAAGCTTACCATTATTCCTTTATAATGCCTAAATTTGTCTTGACTTTCAGTTCTTAAAGTACCACTGCCAGTGATCACTTAAACAGTATATATCAAAATTAAGTAGTGAACAATTCTTTATTATAAAAGAGTATCCAACTAATAAATAGAGGTATACTGTCAGACATACAAACAGTCAGGAAACCCCACCTAAAAGAGAAATTAGAAGCAGTGCACTAGCTGTGCAATGTGGCTCAAACAAAACATGACTATCAGAAGCAAATGTTTCAAAGACATTAAACACAAAAACTTGTTTCTGCCTTTCAGAAATGGAAAGCATTGCTTGAAATTCAACCAGTCTCTGCGAATTTTTTTTTTTTTTTTTTTGTCTCAGGTAAAGCTGTCCAGAGTGAAGATAAATAGTTATTATCTGTATCTCTAGGGCAACAATCTACTGAAGTAAGCTTGGTCCAACGTGCCTATTATTCTGCCCTGCAACCATCTCTGCTCTGGCCTCTAAGGACAAACCAATCCTTTGATTTCCTTTCCCTACTTTGTGTAGCCGATATTTCTTTCTTACAAGAAACTGCAATTGTAAGACATTTATCAAACACACTCTTGAATTTCTTCTCCTTACCATTTAATAAAACAAGCTAAAGATCAATACATGTAGAAACAAACTTAGAACTATAAGAAACTGAGAGTGCATTATACAGTAGATAAAATAAAACCTGAGCATTCGCACATCACATACCTCAACAGTAACAAAACAGACAGGATCATGGTAATTAAGGAGCAGAGAGGTCGATAGAATGCCTGCTGTACTTTGGATGGTCATCAGGAAGCTGGGCTATCAGTTTCTGACCTAGAGAACAGTCTGATTGTTTGTTAACTCAGCATAACCTACCTTAAGGAAAGAACTTTATTCTGTACTCAGCCTACACATGAGTTCAAGATTTCAGTGTGTTCTTTGCAAAAAGCAGTTTCAAGGAAACAGTCCTTGAAATTCAGCATAATTGAAAACAATAACCTTCAAAAAGGAAAACTGATTAGGTATGTGGTTTTTTTGCTGTTTTTGATTGTTTGATTGGTTTTTATAATTTCTTAATTTATAGAAGCACAACAATATTTTCTTTTTATCCATGTCTGTTTAGAAGAAAGCACGAATTTTGATAGATCTACAACTAAAATTACATAACAAAATCAAATTTATAATTCCAAGCATAAGCAGCTTGGTGCCATTCTCGGGGCACAGGACCTCAGCTGCTCTCAGAACACGTTTGGTCTCACTGGTGCTCCTCACTGCCATCTCCACAATGTAGAACTTCGCAACCTAACTCAGATACAGGTTTCAATCAGCTACCAAAAAAAAAAAAAAAAAGAACCATGAACAAGGGGTACACTGACCTGAACGCTTCCTACAAAAGACAATGGGAACAGGATTTGGATGGGACAAAGTAAGGCCAGATTAGATGACATCCTTTGGTGAAGTTATGGAATCTGCCAGGACACACTGCAGATACTGTGAGATCACCAGCACTGAAGAGTATTGGTGCTGACTGCATCAGGATTGTGCTACATTTCAACACTATTGCCCATCACCAACACATACGGTGTGACAGATGTTGAAGCACGTGGCACAGGGCACAGAAGAGGCCTCATGGGATCTGTATGATAGAAGTTACTGAGTACCACTCAGGTCTCTGAAAAGCTTTGCTGGACAAGACCTGTTTAGTGATAATCTTTGAAAAACAAACCATCTATGTGCATCTGCTTAGGGTACATCAAAACTTTGTTGATAGTGATATATCACTGGAAGAGTCTGTGGAAATACTGTAAGAAATCAACAAAATTTTAACATGAAAAGAAGATAAACAAGTCAGTTTGGAATTATTTTTAAAATGTGTCAAAGGTTGTTAAAGCATCAACTTTATCATCACATAGAACACAGTGAGGTCAATGAGATAAGCAGAATTTTAGAAAGACTGAACCTCTGTTGAGCTAGTGAGAGAATTCAGTGTCTTTCCACAGGATTTTTTTTTCCGGTGAAGAGACAGATATTCACTTTTGTGAAAATAAACTGGCACTGTGTGCTGGACCTTCTACTTCTGCAGGAGAGCTGTTCCTGGGTATCCAAAATGGAAATACTAGCACCATCCTCAAAGACCAGCACTAATAGTATGGTAGATAAAGAATTAGCCAGTGACTTCCATAGCCACTTATAAATTTTTCATAATAAAACTCTAGCTCATTCTTGCCCAATGACTATTTTATTTTGTTAAACATTAAACAGAAGTGATTTAGTAACTGTACAAATGCATTTACATTATGCTAGTTTGTTATAAATAACCATCACCTTTCCAGTGAGGCACAAAATAATATAAGAAAAGAAGAAAATGAGAAAACAAAATACAATAACGTTAAAAACACTTAAGTTCAGGTATTTTAAGAGTATGAATATTCTTTAGTTAAACCCAAAGATTAAAAATAAAGCAGTATTAAAGTAGAAATATACAGGGTGGTAATGGGAAGATAATTTTGTGAAATGTGCTATTAACTATCACTATATTATCACAATAAACACTGGATGACTTAGTTTCCATTTCTTAATAAGCCTTTTGGCCATTCAACAACCGATAGACCAATGGCATGATGCAGTACATCAATTTATTTTGTTTGTAAGCGTTTTATTTCACTAAATGCAGTCCCTGTATTTCCACTGAGGCAATCTGAAGATATTTTCACTATAAACATCCACACAGACACACAGACACACACACACACAAAAAAAAATAAAATAAAAAAAAAAAATCTGCAAACCTAGCAATAATAGAGCACTTCAGATGAAACAAAAAGTAGGCATCCACACACGCTCTGCTCTGCTAGATGATTACGTACAAGAGTTTGGGATTTTCTTGCCTCAGCGGTATTTCTGTATTTTAAAGCTTTTCAGTAACTTGGATCACAAAGCCTATTTTTCTCTTACCAAGATGCACAATCCATCCCTCAGAAACCAGAAAGGATATGAATTGTGTCAGAGCCCCTGAGTCATGAACTCCTTCACTTATGATGCTTAAAAGGGTGAAAGAAGCAATCTTGTGGGAAAAAGACAAAGACCAAAAAAGCCACACCTAACACGGCACTGAGGCTGTACTGTTCCCAAGTTACATACAGCAACAAATTACTCTCTCAAAAGAAGAATGCAGGTCTTACATGAAGTGGAACAATTAATTTCACGCTTGTCAGCCCAGACTCAATAGTGTGTTGATTTGAATCAGATATTTGTGGTGCATTACTGCATGTAGCGGACAGTCCTGATGCCTCCTGAGCAGACATATTGCAATGATGACTATCATTGTAAAACAATCCATCAATAAGAGTAATTACAGTATTGATCAAAATGGCTGGTTGTTTCGTATCAGAATCAATTCTAAGGAGTTGCCAGAAAGAAATATCTAATGGACTATTCCATCACTGCAGCAACTGAAACAGCTAATATTCTGGAAAGCTCTTAATAATTACTCATTGACTCTAGATTTCTGCTTCAGTGGTTAACTATACCCTGCTTACTGTTGCTTGAAAGTCAGTCAGTGGCTGAAATAAGATTCCAATGCAAATTCATGAAGTGCTAACGTCTGCAAAAAAAATTCAGAAACACCTTATATAATTTCACTGTGTTCTGCTAATCAGAGAATCTAATTATATTTCTTATTACATTGTTTCTGGGTGAGAAACTGCATTCTGGATGCCGACAGCTCATTTTACAGTGGCTGCTCTTACAGCACTCCACAATAGGTAGGGTGGAATGCATTAACGTTCAAATTGTAAACAATAGAGGGCATAATGCCATTAACAGGATATTTTTGTATGTCATTCACTAAATTACAGATGGTGTTGGGGTGGTATCAGCTTCCAGTGCTGCCCCATAAGCCCTGGAAGACATCTTCGTAACACATTCCTGTTCCATTTTAAATTTGTTTGTCCTCACATCTAAACTGTCTTACGAACAGCAGCTAATTAAGACTATATTAAAATATATTTGCATGCTGATATAATCTTAAATTGCCAATAAAAACATCTTTAAATTAATAAGCTAGCATATTACACAGGCATAGCAAGAGACAGTATTATACCATTTCTAATAAAATATTTTATATAACACATTAGCATTATCATCAATTGGAAATCACTAATATTTCCTCTGATGTTTGCTGAAGTAGCATTAATTATGCTCACTTTCTTTTGATATTCATGTACCATCAATGTAATTAATTTGGAGCTTACTGAAGCATGAAATGCTCTGCCTTATAATAGATTTTCCAGAACCTCAAACAGCAGCCGACCTTAAATGTTCCAGTTTTGCAGTGGCTAAATACAGAGGTTGAATTCAATACTCCAATACTCTCAGTGGTAAAGCAAAAGCATAGGAAATGACAGCAATCCAGATTACCTTTTTAAAAAATACTTTGCCAACAAGGTTAGCATACATTCATGCGCATCTCCAGGCATGAAAAGGTGAACTGAAACGTGAAAAGGTAACGACTGCAAACAGCATGGCTGAATTCCGACTCTTTTCTTTCTGACATCCTTAGCAAACCATTAAAAGTGTTAGAACTGCAGCTAATAATATGGAACATTTTGAAGCATGGATGATTAGGTTAAAATAAACGAAATTTTGAAAAGCAAGAACAGTAAGGAGCAATTATTATCTCAAATAATAGCCTCCACTTATTCTGTCATTAGTAACGATGAAAAAAATGAGTTTGCATAGGACTTGTTTCAGATCCCACTGAATTCAGGAGGAATTGCCTTTCTTTTTTTTTCTCTCACACATTTTGGATCAGGCCTTATAAAATAGAGCTCTTCATAAACACCAGATTAGTAAGAATACAAAATATTTTAAGTGTAATCTAGTTAAACAATTTTTCCTTATTGCTTTATTTATACCCTCTACATTATGCTCCAGTTAGTTCCGTATTACTAATGCTGTCTTAGATTTTTTTTCCTCAAGGAGATTACATTTCCACCTTAATGGTATCATAAGAAAGTTGAGCTACATTTGTCTAAGATGCTTTAATCATTTCCTGCATCTAACAGCTGGGAAAAACTGTCCAGTGCGATACTAAAATCGTCTCGAAATCTCTGTTCAAAAGCCACCAGACACTGCTGCTGTTACAGTCTTGTAAATTTTAATCAGAAAAGAACTATAATTATTCAGATACTACCAGACCAGTTCTGATAAACGCTGACCTTCTAACAAGCACCATCACATTTTTTAAACCTACAGTCACAAAGGTGAACGATCAGCAATTTATGCTGTTTCCACTCATCTCGCATCCTTAAAAAAAAAAAGGCTTTGGAAAAGCCTTTCTAAACAAAATGCTTAAAATGTACAAAACTAAGTTGAAAAACATACCCTACAGATATCACAAACACAGAATCAGATGGAACAGATGGCAGCTCTACTGTGAAGCAGTATTTCTGCAGTGCTCACCGTGCAGACACGTTTATCCTGTGCTAAGGGCACAGAGTGTGCCTCAGTGTGCAAGACCAGCTTTGAGAAACCCAGGCTCTTCAAACAGGAATAAAAGCAACTGTAAGAACATTTATTCTGTAAATTTTGGTAAGAACTTATGAAAAAAAAAAAGCTTTCAAAATACTACAATAAAGAATCTTGTGAGATAGCTATAAATTATAGGTCACTTACAATCTATAGGATAACTCATACAAGGTCAGGTTTCAGGTGTAAATCAAATGCACGCACTGCATTCAGGATATGCATCCTTATGTCTTTACAATTTACACTTTTAATGCATCATAATATTAAAAAACCTTCCTTAAGCAAAAGCTGTGCACAGCTGGTGAATGAATGTCAGGCAATCCTTGCTGTCTCAAAACAGCTGACAGAGAAAAACAACGGAAGATGCCCGAGGTGTCCACGTGCCACCACTAATGCAGAATTAGTTCACTGTTTCAACAAATCACGCTTTGAAAACAATATATGTGTGCCAAAGTAATACATGTTTTTTCCTTGATATGCTCTAGAATTGAAAAGAGCAATTTATATCATTATCATTTAAAACTGAACATTAACAGTCATAATAAAAGTGTTGACAGCAGCATTTAATGTTGATAAAGACAAATAGCATTATTAAGCACGGAGATGTACTTTGAGTATTTTGCTACCATCGCAGGTTGTTACTGAGCAAAGCCACCTTCACTAAAACACGGCAAATTAATTCAGTTTCCCTAGAGCTGAAGCAGCTCTTTGTCCCACAGCCCTTCATTTCTGTTCATTCCAAATGGCCAGAATTCTCTGGAGGTAATTAATTCCTAAAGATAATTTCATAGCATTACCACCTTCCGCTCAACTGCATTTCACAGAAGACAGTTGCAACTCGGCTTTGTAAATGGATTGCAAGCCCCCAAACTATGCTCTCCTAAAGCAAGGTTTTGCTGACAGCAATCCAAGCCAACATAGGCTGCAGAGATCCCTGAAGCCATGGTGTAGAAAGGGTCAGTGCTGAGGAGCGCCCACCTATGGGCTGTGTACATCTATGCAGAAATTGTGACAATTGGGAAAATATTTAAGAGCTTTAGAATTAGTTGACAGGTTATTATTCCAATTAATTGCCCTGCTTCTCAAGAATTCATATTATAGATTCAGTCTCATTCTATTGCTTTGGAGAATAGTGACACTGTTTAATAACTAAAATTTTATCTTCCCACAACAGTTTGTTCCTTTAACCTTTGTCTAATGATACAGTTCTAGCAGAGGCGTGCACACTTGTGCTGATTGACAAGTTGATTTTAATGCTGACTCAACAATAGCTCATTAAGTACATAAAATCCACATCACTATGGTAAAGAAGTTCGTAGAAACCACTTGTTTCCTTGGGGCTTGAAATGTGCAACAACCTTTTGGCTTGGAATGAACACATCATGTTGTTACAACAAGCCAGCAGGAGTTAAATCTGACAAGTCTCTGCTCAGCCACAGCATAAATAACCTTAAAAATTGATAAACTTGCCAGCACTACAACTGCAAACACTAAGATCTGACTGTCCTCTATGAAAACGAGAGCAAGATTACTCTGTTCTACAATGGGCACAAAATACCACTTGTATGAGAACATGGCTGAGGTAAAAAGTTAAGCACTTGGCACAGCTGATATGACACTGCTATATTCAAGAGAAAATACCTTCCCTGTCCTGGCTTCAGAGCTCTAGGTATGCATGGCAATGGCAAGAGGGAAAGAAAAATGCAGTGGACAACCAATACTTCCAACGACTGGGAAAGATAAAAACTGAATGTTAATAACTTGTTATTCAAATGTTATCTAAATGTTGAGATGCAAAGACATCGGTATTTTGCAGTACAGTAACCATTAAAGTCATCAAACTGTACTGCATATGAAGAACTGACACGTAGTTTAAATAAACTTCAGTTCTGCCACCAGTTAACTCTCCATCAGAAACGATGAGACCAAAGGCATAGCAGCACTGTGTGTGTAAGCATTTCTTAGGCAGTGGGCATGAGCACAGTAACCCACTTACTATAGCTGCATCCTCCATGTTAACTCTTCTTGTCTATTCCAAGGGCTGAGGTTGTGTACCAGATTAGCCAAATATTGGCACTACTGTTAAGTTCTGTAACAACTTATCATAGTCTTCCAATGAAATTTAAGCACTTTTAGCAGACATATCACAGATAATTGAATAGGTATTAGAATATATATAAGTATATTAAAAATTGGAAAGCAAGAGATGCTTAGAAATGCTTGATCATTGAGGATTCTTCCTTCGTATACAGAGCCTGTGATTCACAAACATGGAGCAAGCCTTGACAAAACCTGCTGAACATAAAGAGACATGCTGATTTTATTCCCATCCTTGTATGGAAATTACCTAGAAGCAAGAATGTAAAATACCTTTCTCAGATATCGCTCAGAGCTTCAAAAGACAAAAAGCTATTAAAAATTATGTGGGAACACATTCAGTTTGTGCGATATTTCACTAGACCTTGGATTCTTTTGTTTCATTTTATTCTTACAGAAACCTCCACTTTGAAGACCAACATACAAAACAAGAGAAGCAGCTTTTCTTTACCAAAGAAGTTTGGCACTGATTACTTTTATTATATTTTTAATGCAATTTCTACTATAAAACACGTGCTTTACTTCAACTGCCTTCTGAGATGACCTTTTTTGTCATCAGTTCAGCATCTAGCAAAGATACTTGGAGGTATCTCGCGGGCTGCAGTGTTTGAATGTAAGGGCGCCCATGAGAGCCAGCTGGCACTTAAACACCACTTGTCCCAAGCTCAAGGTCAGTGCATCCCTAAGAATGTAAGTAAGAAACCAGGGAAAGGTGGCAAGAGGCCTGTGTGGATGAGCAAGGAACTCATGGATAAACTGAAAGGAAAGAAGAAGATCCATGAAATATGGAAGAAGTTCCTGTCCACCTGGGAAGAGTATAGGTAGGTTGTCAAGGCCTGTAGGGATGCAACAAGGAAGGCTAGGGCCCACTTGGAACTAAACCTTGCAAAGGAAGTAAAGGATAACAAGAAAGGTTATTTTAAATACGTCATCAGTAAAAGGAAGACTATGGAAAATGTGGGTCCCCTCATAATTGAGGTGGGTGCCTTGGTAAGAGGGGATGCTGAGAAGGCAGAGATTCTGAATGCTTCCTTTGCTTCAATCTGTAATGCTAAGACTAGCCCTCAGGAATCCCAGGAAAGGAAGACTTTTTTTAATCCCCAACATCAATAACTAAACATGGCCAACCCAGGCATTTATAACCATGGTTGTGCGAACTGCAGCATGTCATGGAAGAGCAAAGCTTTGCACAAATCATTTTTTTCTCCTTCTTTACATAGAGCCTTATGTTAAATAAGCTATCTCACTACATTTAAGTCTACCTTTATAAAAGTATTTCCAATTCCAGTCTATATCATGTGCTTCTATGAAGTGCACACCAGTGCAGATTAAGTCAGCTAGTTCAGAGAATCTTTTTCTAAAGACACAAATAGTTTTGTTTGTCATCCTCTTATCTTCAGACTCTTCTAAACCATGCTGCCAAGATATATTCTCATGTCATCTCAGCCACTAATAATTTCTCATTTACTTATCTGACAAGTAATAAAGTCAATTGTAAGCTTTAAGACAGTAAACCACAGAATCTAAACTCATGAATATCTAATCCATTTTGAAGTTGCTTCATGTTGGTGAGACAGATGGTGTGCTGTGACCACCAATTATTACACTTAATTCAACTCTTCCACTCTCCTAGAACACCCATGTTGCTGCAGTGTCCAGCTGTTCTCTCACATTACACTTAAACTGCAGACTTCAGGGGAGAATACTGTCTTCTCATTGCCCACTGGTAATTATACACAACTGAACTCCAGAATGCTCTAAAACAAGTTAGAATCATTTAATAAAATATACACTGTATGAAAAATTTTCATTTGCATTGACTCAAATTCGTCAGCAGTACTGTTATTCACCTTTACTGTTATTCACCAAAAGTTGCACAAATAATACTTCTCATCTCAGTCATTAAATTAAATACTGCATCTTGTGTCAAATCGTATTATCACCTTCTTTTCCTTCTATTTTGAAAACAAAACAGAGACGTCAATTTTGAAACAGAAGTGGGGCATGTGTGAAGATACTTATAAGGTTGAGTTTCTGATATGTTAAAACACAAGATTTTGACTTTTCCAAAACATCCTGGAAATGCAATAATTAAATACTTAGCATTTTTAAGGATGCTATATCACTGTTGCCTTAGCAATCTCATGAACATAAAGGAAACAAACTAAATCCAGCTCTACAGTAGAAAGACAGAAACACATTTCCAGTCTCCTTAAATAAAACTCATTAACTTTGCCATTATAATTGCTACTGTCTGTCAACACTGACAAGTGAAAAACACTTGATCTTGGCTGACTCCCCCACCACCAGCACCACCATAGAGTGCTTGAGAACATTTGGCAGTGACCAGGACTTCTACAAGAGGGACAAAGAGCCAAGGTAAGTCAGCTGGTGGGATCAGCACACGGCCACACTAGCTTAGTGCACAGGTCGCAGCTCCTGCCTGTCTGTTTCCCTTGGCTGAGTGCCTTCTCAAGACAAAGTCTGCCATACCATCAGTCCTATAAATTGAGTGCTCACAAGCAGAAGCAACCGTTTTGATCCAAACAAAGGGCAATTATAACTGGACACGGGAGAATCTTGCTTTATCGTTAAAAAGTGTGAATGAAAACCCTCAGGGAAATAAGAAGCAAACAAGCTACATCAAAAAACAACTCAGCTGACCACTTGTGAACTAAGAAAAGCTTGATTTATATCTGCAAAAGCATTTGCACTTGCTAATGCAAATACTTTATGAAGCAAGCTGTAAGTGCTGTTTCTTCCTTAGATCAGTGACTTTGAGGCCACCCTGTGTACTGAATCTCACAAACTAAGGTTTCAAATGTACAGTTTTGCAATTCTAATGATGCTTTTTATGCAAAATTATTATATTTAATTGCACTTTTATGTCTATGCCATTCTAATGTTTTGCATCAAGGAAGCATTTCTCTGGAAGCAGCAACATTTTATAGCTCCAGACATAGATCTGAATCATTAAGAGAACCACAGAAAATCAGACACTAATTCCAACAGCTGAAAATTACTGTAAATAAAAGCTAAAGCTGTGCCTTTGCTTATTTGTTCACAAAAGAAGCCTAGTGCTTTGATTCTACCCACTAAGATCAACTTCCACAATTCAGCATAACTTTCACAGAAAGAACTTCTACAACCTGTACAGAGATACTAGATTGATTCTTCAGCTTTCAAAGACAACACAAGAAATTTGGGAATGCAAAGATGACTGAAAGGTGGCTTTGTGCTCTTGAAAGAAAATACTCAATCTGCAAGTAGATTCGGACTCAGGTTCAGGATGCTGTCTCCCAGTTTTGTACTAGTAGAAATGCGGGGAAGGCAATCTAAAATTTCATACACCAATACTGGAGAAATCACCAAAGTTACTATAGCAAGTATTGATGCTCTCAAGATACACTTAATTAATAAAATAAAATAACATTTTGAAAAATTCCAGATTCCTATTCTACTGGTGAACTCACAAACAATCATCTACAGTGATTTTATTACACAAACTAAAGCAAAAAGTCTCTGTGTTAATTAGATACATTTGGGAACTTGGGGTCAAACCCTATGATGGTTAACACAGTGAAAAGATATGAAACACCACAAAGCACTTGAGGGGAGTTCCTCACAACATTAATTTTTAGCCTGGCAGAATAATATTCATTATAAGATCCCACAGATGAAAACTAATGTACTGTGAATTCTATACCACTTCATTATAATTCAAATGACTTTTTCTTCCCTCTTACATTTTCATTGTTTGATATACTAGAATACCTCTTCTCCTTTTGTAAAGCATAGGAATAGCATCAGTGTTGTTCAAATAATGTATTAAAGAAGTAATATTCAACAACTGCATATGGCTGAAAATTATTCAAGTATGCTACGTTACAAAATCATCATTTCATATCAAAATATGACTCGTATGACAAGACTAGAAGAAAATAAAGAAGTATTCTAAGGGAGAAAAAACTCAAATCTAATCCTTCTTGTTCATTATTTTAAATATTGATACTTGAGAAAAGCATTTTGAAAAGCACATCTTACAACTTCTAACATTTATTTTCAAATCATCCTGTCTTACCTATGAATTACGTACATTCACTACATTGTCAACCATTGCTGCCAATGAAAATTAGCTATTTACTCACTTTATTTTATACAAATTCAAAGACAGCAATTTCGGATACCCAATCCAGCATCTCCCAGCCACTCAGCACCTTCCTTACTTTTACTGCAAAAAATGCAGTGTTGCTGCTGTTCAGAAAGCAGAAACACAAGTGTTGGTATCTTTTAAGACCTTATTTTTCAATATAGGCTGAAGCCTATCATAAAATCATAGTTGAAATACTGTATCCATAAAATTAGGTTGAGGAACTATTTTCCCATGGTAAGTTGCACAATGTGAACAACTCACTCCCAGCCTCTTGACATTTTATGGGAGCAGTGTAAGATGTACTGAATTTCTTCCAGTGCTACTGAAAACAGAAGTGTTTTGTTATGGGAACACAATTTCTGTATCACAGCACAAGATAGGTATTTCCTTTAATACTTGACATACAATCCTTCAGACCATTGCTTCCCACTCTAACATGCTTACTGGAAGCTCTAAGATTCTCTGTACAAAAGCAATGTCTTTCATACCTACTCCACTGTAGACAGACAGGCTTTTTTCCCTTCTTTTCCAGAAAGTGTTTTAGAGCTATAATTACAAAACATGTTTAAAAAGGAAATGAAATATCATTTATTCCAAAACTCTGTGCTTCCTTTCACACACATTTTCTATGTTAAGACTTCTCAAATGAGTACAGGTAGCCCAGATAATTGTCTTCCATCCTTAAAGTCTTTGGCTGTGTGCTAATGCATCAAAGTCCCATTCTACCACAGAAAATCTGCCTGGGTAAGATAGTATCTGTCCTGACTTTTGGTCAGTAGTACAAGATTCAGCACTCTGAAATGTTTTGGGTGCCAAAGTGTCCACAGGAATAAGTTACATCAACCTGACAGCGCTCATGCCAGAAGCGCACGCTGGTTCAATATGCATGTTGCCACGGCAGTCAGAAAGAGGCAGAGAATGGGCACTTCTGGAAGCATCATCTTCTACACAACAAAGCTTCCTTCTTCACAACTCCTTTTTCCTGCAAATTTCTTTTTTCAGCCTGATGGAAGTGTCTGCTAGTGACACACAACCCTTTTAAACATGCTGACCATGTCATGAACCTCATTTGCATATTAGTTGATCTTTCTCAAGGGATTAATTGCTTTCCCAATAGAATCTCTCAACTGCATTTCTGCAGCATTATTCAGACGCTGTGACTGGGCAGCCATGGGCAGTTCAGTGACTCAAATCTTGTTTCAGAATTTCAGATTTCTCAGCACTTAATTTCCCATGTTCTTAAATGCTTTTCAATAATCATTGGCAGCATCAGCTAGAGACAGATCTTTTAAAGTGACCACAGTTCAACACTGGCATACATTCTGCATTTATTTAACTTATGACTTTTAAAGAGGTTAGCAAGTTAAATCATTTAACTATAGAATTCTACAGAGTGGATAAATTACACAATAAAAGTAATTGATGCACGCTGCTATAAATGTAAAATCTAGAAACGGCCATACAATACTAATCTAGAATGGCTTTCTTTGAAAAAAAAATATATATATATGATGCCAGGGTATTCTCTCAAACAGTCTACTCTGAACTAATATGTGCTTAATGAGACCACACGTGTAGTCTCTCCAATAGCTAAATATGAGATTTTAAAGTACCTTCACAACATACTGTGACTGACCTCAACGTGGAACAGTTATTTGTATCCAAATATAACATGGAACTTGCTGCTTAAAATGGGAAAGTAGGCAGTATACAGAATGTTCATGCGAGACAAGCTTGTTAATTAATGATAGAGGATACAGTGAATTTCTAGTTTACCATATCAACCTGCAATAAAAGAATTCGCTAGCAGATTATAGATTCCAAAACAACTTCTCCCAGCAACAGCTTATTTGCAAGGGCTACTCAGAAAATGATCAGCGGTGAGTATGTTTAAAAATAGCGTTTTGTAGCTGAGAATTTATTCTATCAAATAGCATTACTGTGCTCTTTGTATCTGTTGTAGTTTCCATGGAAATAAATAGGAGGCATTACTTTCCGAGCAACCTACGGACTTTTCCTCTAAAAGAAATGAAAATTATGTTGGGGATAGACTAGAGCCCTATTTTAGATTAGACACTAGAACCTTTTCTATTTGAAGTGTTGTAGTAACCTTGTATTCATCCTAGTATTCCTCAAAAGCTGTCAGTATTTCTTGGCTTGCAATATTATTTCTAAAGTACTTTCCCACTTGTTCCTCTGTTCATTCTTTCTACAGAATGCATCCAATATCAGGCTAAATTTTTCTCCAAATGAATAGGAAGAATTTGTAGAATAAAGCTTGGCACAGCTGGGAATAGAATTCTTTAATGACAGTCATCTCAGTGCTTTTTGTGCCCATGTAGATTAAAATAACAGAAAGTGGGGTGATGTTTTTTTTTTAAAAAAAAACACCACTGAAATTACCATATCTTTTTCTTGCACTGCTCTTTCAAAGCCTCTGTCTCTGTTAGTTAGAGCATTTCCAAGGAAGCAGACAGTCATAATCCTCTGTCTTTGCATTTCTGAAGTTGCCAATGAGGAATTTTGTTACAGTAAGTAATAAAAATCAAATATTTTAATCAGCCAACAGTGAAAGTCTGGTTGCAGTGAAATTTGTATTTACCTTGGATAGAACATGGTAAAAATGTTTAAGTATCAGAAAACAAGCAAACAAATATAATATTACTCAGGGCTCTACTCCATTGCAACACCCTATGGAACTCACCATCTATCCTAAGGGTGTCCTAGGCAGATGAAGGGCCAAAGGCACACACTCAACATCTAAGGAAAAGAATGCCTATTTTTCCAAATAAGAAAATCTGGTCAAGTCAGGTATCTTAAATATAATCCTCTTTGTAAGCGAAGAAGATACAAAATCCTCCCTTTGAAGGCAGGACAAGACAGCCGGCAGAAATCTCTACCCTGGCTGACCATTCCTTGATCCTTCCTGCAGCAGCTATGCACTAAGCTCTCTTTCAAAAGCTGCCATCTCTCCTCCTCCTCTTGTGTAAGTCAATAGCACAAACGTTCTCAAAACTGCCAGCCATGGTGTGGATGCTCTCCACCCCATGATTTACCTCGACTCTTAGCTGACATGCTGCAATGCCTGGACTCCAACTACTTCTTCCCACAGTCTAAACAAAATCAAACTCTTGTGCTGGTATCTCAGTGAGGCCTATTGCAATTGACATGCTTACAAAGTGAACATCAGTTTAGCTCATGAATTTACACTCAGTGTAACTATAGTAACTTGAAAGGGGGAAGGTGTTGCCAACACCATTTGGAGGATATAAAAGTTGAGATTTGATAACAGGACATTTCCAGGGCATTTCCAGCATCCCAGAAATGACTCACTCAGTAACTAGAAGCTCTGAGTTTCATAGAAGGATGCAAAGCTCATTTTCTTAGCAAGTACTTGCAGAAGAATAAACCCAGACGTGAGGTTTTCTTCTTTTCCTGTTTGGAAAAGAAGAGCAATAGCTATTTTTCCTGTCCATTGTACTCAATATCGAATGGTAGTGCTTCCATGCTTTGTATGATGCTTCAGGGTTGTTATCTGGAATGAAGCTAGGAGTAATTTTATAGTTTTAAAGCTATTTTAAACATCTGCAGAAATAAAAGAAAGAATTTATGCGGTCAAAAGGTGTGGAAAGTCACACGGCACCAAATTCGTAACTTTTAGACTAATTATCTGACTCCTCCTCATAGGTGTAACAGGAAGCTTTTGAACCTGGGTCTGGTCAAATATTTCATACCACAATAGATTTATGTGTTCACAAATCTTTTTAAGGTCAGTTTTTAAAGGCTATTTTCTCTCCTGAACAAACCCAGTAAAAAGGAATGTTTTGGACATGCCATACATGCAGGTTGCTAGAAGACTTTTACATCACATCAAGAACATGCTTTGGCTCATACATAAACATCGCTACTGAGAGTTTACACACTGATCAAACTTGACCATTAGGTCAGATCTATCCGTGTCAAAGATTTTATGTTGGTGCAATTGCTGATTTTCTTGATAGAAGCCTCTATTTGGCCCAGTCCCCTGGAGACTGCGTGCTCACATCTAATTACAAAGGTTAAAGTGGAGAAAACTGTTAAAAAGAAAACCATGGCAAAAGAAATATCCTACTGTGAGGCACTCCCTGATTTTGAGAGAGACTCATTGTAAAACACTCTGAACAGGACTCAGTTTTGACATTTGGGACCTGGAAATGAATTTTTGTATGTTGATGAATCTCAGAAATATTACGTTAAGCACAAAAACCTTCTAATGAATTAAGAGGGATGCACAAACATATTTAAATATAAAAAAATAATGTAAAAAAAAAAAAAAAGAAGTATGTTTTATTGCTCCACACCAGAAATATTGTGCTAGGGTAACTCACTTTGTGAGAATGTACACAATCTCTATCAAGAGACTGTAAACCAAATTCATAGAACCCTTTTTGGCTTTACTACAACTGTAGCTTTAGTGAAGACCCAGAAATGCTCGAAGCCTGTGATCAAAAGAATTGTAAATCCTATTAAAATGGATTAGGGGAAACACTGCACATCACTAAAAATACCGAGCATAATTTAAAAATCATCCATTACCATTTCATTACACTGATATTTTTTCAGAGGGGAAAAAAAAAAAAAAAGAAAAAAAAGAAAAATTAAAAAGTTGGGTTTCATTTTGAGCAAGTATTTTACATTGGACATTACAGTGCATCCTGCCCATTCTAATGTCTCACACGCCTTCGGCAGTTAATCAACAGCAGCTTCCTTCTGCTGGCTTCAGCATTTTGCAGTCATATAACAGACATGCAGGTCTGGCTCTATGGCACAACAAATACCCAGGTGAAGCCACACTTCGAGTACTGCGTTCAGTTTTGGGCCCTTCCCCTCAGTACAAGAAAGGTGCTGAGACCCTGGAGCACACCCAGAGAAGGGCAACAAAGCTGTGTCTGGAACACACGTCCTATGAGTTGCAACTGAGGGAACTAGGATTGTTCAGCCTGGAGGAGGCTCAGTGCAGACCTTATCATTCTCTATAACGACCTAGTTGTGGTGAAATGGTTTTGTCCCTTCTCCCAGGTAGTGACAGAACAAGAATGAATGGCCTTAAATTACACCAGGGAGGTTCGGGCTGGATTTTAGGAAAATTTCTTCCCAGAAACAGCGGTCAGGCTTTGGAACAGGCTGCCCAGAGGTGGTGGAGTCACCATCCCTGGAGGTACTCAAGAAACATGGTGATGTAGCACTGAGCAACACAGTTCAGTGTGCGTGGCAGGGATGGGTTGGACTGCATGACCTTAATGGTCTTTTGCAACCTTAACGATGCTATGATTCTATTAGATTGCATTATGGGGCCTCTGGACACTTTCTGCAAGTTGAACATGCTGATGCAAACTGGCAAGATCCAGTTTCTGTCGCATTTCTTTCTTTTTTTTTCTCATTTTACTTTTTGGATTTCCATATTTAAATAGGAAACGCAATTACTAAAAACTAAAGACAATCCCTTAGCAGTTTTATTTTGTTAAAATCAAGACCTAGTCAAAGTGATTTTGTCTCCTGGTATCTATGTTGCTTCTCCTTGTGATACTGCCTGCATATTTTCTGCATCAGATTTTCAGCTATATTGAACTTGAGTAAAGTCCTGTGTCAAATAGTAGGATTCTTTTTTTGTGGATTTTAGATTTTTGGGTTTAGGTTAGTTCAGGACTTATTTTATATTGTGAGTGGTTAGGATTTAAAAGATGCAGATGCTTTTGTAAGAGCTGCCAATGATTCTACGAGCTTTACTGGGAGCAGAAACTGAGCTTTATAGATCACATAGTGAATGCAGCCTTACATTACATCACTCAGCTCTTAATCTGTTCAATCTCTAACCCTTTCAACATTCTTGCTGGGGCCAATGAGACTGTCTTTATAAAATTGTGCATTTTTGTGACTGTTTTCATCCCAGTTTTCCTCTCATTTAAAGTAGCGATGATTCAGAACAAGTGTAAAGATTGACTTACATTAGAACTCAAAACTAACTGTAATCAAGGTAGATGCAATTATTTCATTTACATACAATTATACTCTAATACACTCAAGAATATTTTAGCCTTTAAAAATAGTCAGTGCAGGCTTTCTGTCACCCTATGAAACAGACTGAAAGCAGCTAAAATGACAGCTACGAAATGTGAATTTAGCATAGTAAAAGCCAGGTTACACTCAGTTCTGCTGAGTTCTCAGGTTTTGGAAAGAGAACAGCCTCTTAACATACAGCACTTCCATACCATCATCCAAATGCAACACTCAGGCTGGCACTGCAAACAAGAATGTAAAGTAGAAAGAGGGCTGAAATGATGCTTGATTCCAGCTGCCCATCCATAGGGGTGCTGGGTGAGACACACAAATACCCTTCACAACCACAAATCACAGTCAGGTTTTTAACGTAGATGGGAAATTATAAAGTTATACAAAGGACATTATGTGTTACTTCACTTTTTCTATGTCTTTGCAGGAGCTGCAATTTCTAAGGAAAGCTTAGGGCGAGGGTGGCAACCCATATACAGCAAATCTCAGTTTAATCTAGCACTGCATGGAAGGCAACCCTTGTCATCATTAGGAATAGTTTTTCACCTAACAATTTACTACAAATATTCTGATGTCTACAAGAGATTATCCGTCTTTTCTAGAATGTCTCTATTTTCTATGCAACTAGATGAAGAGTCAGAAGTAATTTGGAAATAGCTAAGCACTGTCTTCATTCCAGGAGAGAAAGCAAATATCTCATGTTTTTAATTTACTCACAATGGTTATTTATCCATGCTCTTCCAAATATTTCAGCATATAAAAGGAAAAATATAGGCATTTTTGAAAATCTACATTTTCAAGTGTAAAAAACCTAAATTATCCAAATACATAATTGTCAAAAGAAATGGCAAAACTTTGGTGGTTAGTCTCCACTGTAATAATATTTCAAATTAAAATTCATGAATTAATTGAGGAGATGCAAAATAAAATAATTTAAAAAGAAGATTAGAAATTATGTAAACATTTTACATTTCCTGCATTTTGAACTGAACTTAAGTCTCCTCACTTTATATAACATGCTGAAGGACAGATATTTACTTCTCTCTATAATGAAACTGTTATTGAAATAAAGGAATTTTCTTACTGAACATGGTAGGAAAAACCTAACTTGCAATACTGGCGTTCATAGAACATGAGGAATAGGTACTGCTGTTACAAAAATATTCAGTGTCTCAACTTTGGTCATCTGCACAGAACATCACTGAAGACAACTTTTGCAGAAGTTAGATGAAGTGCTGAAGTTGGGGGCTGCCACTGCTCCCTGTAGCACTAAGGGTCTGACCTACGTGGGGGTCCCAAAATGGTGCAGGGATGTGCGTGCACACAGACAGACAGACACACACACACACACACACGCTCAGACACCCAGGAAAAGGGCTGTTATCCTCTCCACACAGACTCTTATCAACACTTCCATTACAGCACAGTACCAGTGATAAAATTACCAGTCAGGAATTTTAAATGCATTATTAATGCACTGCTGGGGGCAGGAGAGAAGTTAACCCTGTGGTAACCAGAAGCATTGCTACTGTGTAATTATACCACTAAGCTATGATGATTGTTTTTGTTTCCCTTGTATTTCTTGCTAGCTGTTAACACACTTCACAGAATCACAGAAACACCAAGGTTGGAAAAGACCTACAAGATCATCCAGTCAACCTTCTTTCCAAATACACATCTTGCTGTGTACATCCAACATATTTTTAGGTAAATGCAAGTTGAAAGTTATCAGCCACTCAGAAGTGATCTTCAGCATCTCCCTGCACGCTGTTCCTGGTTTGTTTTTGTTGTTGTTTCTGACTGTTGCTTTTATACAGAAAAGAAAGTTGTTAAAAAAAAAAAAGCCCATGAAAATATCACAACTCTTGCAGATATTGCTGTTTTCAGCCACAAAGCCTTGTCTGTCTTATTTCAAGCAAACTTAAAACACAAATTAACCACTTGCAATAAATTATCATTTGTCTGAACCTGTAAATGTTGATGCCTTTTCAATTTACAAACCTTACCATAATTATTGCTCGGTGCAGTTTTAAATCATCATGCCCCCTGGGTCCATTACTTCACAATTTCATTTAAAATAATTTTCCAGCTAAGATACCTTCTAAGCCTTTTTTTCCTTTCCCACTAGATAAAACCTTACACCAGTTGTTTATCAGAAAACTGCAGGCTGTCATGGAATTTACTTTGCCTTTTCGAATTCAGTAAATACTAGAGGGAAAATAAACAGAGAAGGAAGAATGAGTAGCAGCCTTCCAGAATAGCCTAGCTGGGAAGAAAGCTGTGTTGTTCTTGATTTGACAAGAAGGATGAATCATAAATACCTTAGTATTTATGAACACTAAGAATACTAAGATAATACACAGAAGTGTATTACCCTTATAGTTTTCTAACTCAACTTTTTCCACCTTTTATCGGTTCAGATGGGTTTCCTTCCAGCTGCCAGCCAAAAATGTGGAGAGTGCAAATGGGACCAAAGCTGCAAAACAGTCTTCAGTACAGCTAGAGCATTTCTCCATTCATACTTGTTTTGATGAGCTTTGCAAAATATCTTGTTCTCCTAATTACAAGCAGAATTCTTCTACAATTAATTTTCTCAAAGCCACATCTCAGAATTGCAGCTTTTAATAGTAGATTAAGATGTGATGCACAAACAACTGCAAACAAGTGAATTTTGCTGTCTTAATCAAGTGAAAAAATAGAGAAAAATGAATTTAAAAAGTGCATGAATGATTGCGAAGAATCTTAAAGATGCTTCAGCTTGAATAAATAAATGAGTGTGCTCTCCATGAAAAATGTGCAATGAGACTTGAACACATTCTCACTAGCATAGCTTTAAGACTGCTGCAGAAGTATTCTCAGCACTGGAAATCTATTTTGCATGGTAAATAAAAACTGACAAAAGATGTATATGCCCATATTGTCAGTGTGCTCCTTGCTGACAAAAGCCAGTCTGCTGTCAGATAGATTATGTGCTTTTGGCCTTAGGGAATGATGGCATCTTGGAATTTCAATTTCTAAATATAATTAGAAAAAAAACCCACAAACATTAATACGGCTGGAGAAGGAATACCTTGTAAAGAATACTTAATTCAGGATCAGAATTTGTCTTTGGTGATTTACCAGAAGCCATCAAAGTAGCTAGAAAGTGCAGTGTAAAAAGTACTGCACTGGGACTTCACAGACCTGTTTTTCTCCAGCAACCAAATGTTTCAATGGAAAGGAAGGCAAATACCATGCAGGCCAGGCACCAGCTGAAGTACCAAACTGCATCCACCCAATGAAGGATTACTACTCATACATGGAAAATGTTTCCACTTATGAGTAATGAAAATATTTGAAAGTATTATGATTGAAGAAAAGCATTGCTTTGTTTTGTTTCTATCTTCCACACAGTGCTATTTTTCAGTTCTGTTTCTCCATCTAGGTGATGACAGGACTACAAGGAATGTTATCTATTAACACACTAATCTTTTACCTCAGAAAGCATAGATAAACGTTGCAACATTTAAAACAAAAACAAAAACAGATTGGCTGTAAGTGAATAACAGGTTCACTTAACCAAACATTCTATTTCCTGTATCTTGAATAATTAACCAAAAAAGTGTTTACCAACAATTATATAACAGCTTTTATAGTAACACAAGGAGGAGAAAAACATTTAGCACCGACTCTCATAAATAATTCAAGAGGTCTAATTTACCATAATCATGTCTGGCATTTATCTTCAGTAAATAATGTATTAGGCATATACTGTGCACTATTTCCTACAGTAACTACCAGAGAGCATTAGGAACAAACCCATCTGTGTTTTGCATTCTGTAAATCAGACCAACTCTTGCATGCATAAAATGATTGCTGATGAAACAATTTACCTATGCAATTGATAGAAATGACATCTTTTAATGTAAAATTAAATAAATATTATCAAAACTGCAACATAGAGAGGTTTTCTGTACACCATAAATATTCATATCTTCCAAACTGACAAAGCATACCTCAGAAACCATAGGAACCACTTTAGGAAAAGAGTTGGGTCTTCCACAGTCACTGCACTACTGACAGGTTAATTTGCATAAGAGCAAATTAACATCTCAAAAACCTTGTCTTTGCTAGCATTTTCAAGAAATCACCTACCATCACAGGAAAAGCACTGCAGCTATCCTAGCATAACACAAACATGCACTCAGTGTGGGTGGATTGGTTTGTTTCATTGAAACACCATTGCCTCAGGTACTTTCATCTCTATTAACCAGTTCTAATTCCTAATAAATGGTAGCATGTACATAACCCAGAACATGCTTGATGTTTTCCTTAGATTATTTCTTTTTTTTTTTTTTTAATTTTGCCTGATAAATCAGTTAATTTAATCTTCATTAAAATGTAACAATTTACCTTTTTCAAATTAGAAGGAATTGAATTTATCACATCCCCAGATGATTCAGTCTGCACATAAAACAAGATTTCTGTTAGAAGCTCACTTCTCTTGTTTGTTTTTTTCAACTTTCTGAAAAGTGTTTGGCAGTTATTCAAAACAATACAGGTTACAAAACTTGATACACTTTATCTCTCCATAGATCTTGTATTGTCCATGGCTAGGACAGTTTTCACATTCAAAATAAATATGCCTAAACATAACATTTCATATGAACAACTTAAATGAAACGTATACCTTCTCACATAGTTTATCATTCTGGTGTCATCTATTTAAGTGATCTAATGGAAGTTCACACAACTTGACAAGCACCATCTTTGAGGACTCCAAGAAACCCACATTAAGCATGTGATGAAGCACAGTCAGCAGAAATTTCTTTTTTTTTTAAAGGACACTTGTATTAATTTCCTTAGATTCCCCTTATTATACATGCTTGTATGATTACTATAGACATGTAAGGAGTCCACTCACCTACTAGGCTTAGGCTCTAGTTCATATAGCTACAACATATATTCTGTCATCCTTTTGTTGTACATCGTCATCTGAATAACAGCACTTTTTCTTACTTCGCATGACCTCCTATAAAAATGAATTATCTCCTTGAATACATTAAAGGCATTCTAGAGGATAGAAAATGTAAAAATAGTTCAAGAACTATTTCTTTCACATTATTTTACTTGACCCCTGAGATTCATTTTGAAAGATAATACAAATTGCCAGAATCACTTTCTTTTATTTTTGTACAGGAATGTTTACTGCAAGACCAGTTTCCAACTGTGTCTCAGTTTCTTCAAACCTTAGATGGAAACATGACTCACTCTGAAAGAAGAGAATGCCAAGAGCATTGCTCAGCTTACCACTTAATGAAACATGCCAGCAACCCAACAAAAGGAAAAGCCTGAGCAACAGCATGGCGGGATGGAGAAGGCTTTCATTGATTCGGCCTGGTCAAATTACAAAAAGGATGTAGGGAAAGACCGCAACATTATAATATCTATCCTTCCATTTTCTGTTGCCTAATATTCAAATGGAAAGTTGTCTTTTTGATGTCAAGGAAGTCAAGTTGTGTAGGACCAAAGCCAGTACGCTTACTTGGCTGAAACAAGTTAGTCATAAATGGATTCAAACCATATTAAATGAAAGCCATCAGAATGCTAGAATACAACCATCAATGGAGAGATACATGCTGAATGAAGCCTCCTACTGACAGAAAATCACTTTTAATCAGGAAAAAGAAAAAAATTATTCTTGCTAACTAAAATTTTTAGGACTCTGTAAAGACATCACAGAATTGTATTTTTTTTATATGGATATATACATTTTCATCAGTGCAATAAGTAGAGCAAATTAGATGAACTTTCTAAGTCTGGATTGGAATTGTATCTACTTTAAATATTACGTGGGTAAAGATGAACCTTCATTGTGAAAGAAGGACCCTTACTCCAAAGATTCAAAGAGCAAAAAAGCACAAAGGCAATTTACAGATACATTATGAGGGCAGTACAGTTTGGATGACATAATATAATTTAATTATACATAACATCATAACAAGGCTTCCATCGAGAGATCTTTCAGTCATGAATCTGAACCAGCAAAAAGACTCCCAGTTAGTTGCAAGCAGTTTTCTATTTCTTACTTGTTTAATTTCCCTTTAATTGTCAGTGTTGATTTGGAAGATATCATGTGAAGCTCAACCTCTAAATATTAATAATGCAGAAAATAAGTAACATCTATATTTCATCAGAAGCTATTAATGGATGAATCAAATAAAAATGCAAACATAAAATCATTACATGCAAAATAGAATATAGATTACATTTGTTCATCATGACATTATAAAATGTCAAAGACCTATCTCCAGCTCCAGACTCCCAATCAAAACAAGAATCACTTTAACACTAGAAATGCCTACTGACAATTCGTCAAGTTCAGATAAAACCTAATTTCATAATCTGCGAAGAAAAGGAAAACCATAGCAGCACCGTAACAACAGAAAATTACACCGTCAGGATAAATGTCAGGCACTAAATAAGCATGTCTGTGAAAACTTTGTGCTGTAGACTGCTGTTGTCTCTGAACTATAGACATATTGTCAAACTGAAAGACAAAGGCCAAATAGTCTGATGTCTGAAGAGAACATAAAAGAATTAGTGGTTAGAAGGTCCTTCACTAATTGGCTTTCCACCACCATGGAGTTCTGTCAATAACTCCCAGCTACTAAATAAATGGGTACTGAAACCTCTGAAAGTGAAAAACAGTAGGATATGGAATTGACCAGGAGCATGGATGTGTGACTTTTCTGGCCATAAGGCTAAACAGGGAATTCAATCTTCAGTAGCACTGTTTTGGTAAACAAAAAGGGAGGGGTAGGGTGAGGAAAGAGCTCAGCAACAGATCCAAACTTTCCACATAGAAAGGTTCATCTGTCACCAAGTTGTTACTTATGCCTGAGAGCTCCAGAGCTCCACAGTCATATGTGAGAAAGTGATCGCCAAAGCCTAAAAATGACTGACTTGGCATTATAGGCAAGCTAGAATGGAGATAATTCTAATATTTGCCTTTCCATAAAGGTTAAATATCAAATAAGAAAAATTAAACTAAGCCAAAGAAACAAAATGTATGCCATTTTGAATATTATACTGTCATTCTTGGCAGAACTAACCATAGTTATACAAACAGAAACAGATATTAATTTCAAGAGTGTAGCGATCAACTGGAGTCAGCCTTACTGAACCATTTCTGAGTACCTTACAGTTTGCTCTATGGCAAAAATCTGACTTCTGTATAGACTAATTAGTCTGGTATTAGATTAATATCAGGCCACGCAATAAGAGTCAAGTAGCTGCAGTGTGATTTTTGAATCTTCACAAAGAAAAAGTCATTTGGGATGTGGGAGATATTTTTCATAAAAAAGAGAGTAGCCATCATGGAAGCATTTGGAATCTACAAAGGCTAAAAACATCTTTAAAGAAATTTTACTGTTAACTGTGAAAGTTAAAGAATAGATAACTATTATCCTCATAGTTGCCTTTAAGTACTTTAGCTAATTTTATATAACAGATGGATAGGAGCTCATTTTTTGACTCTATTATATATTATTTTTAGATTCTTCTTATTATGTGACAACCTACCTAACCCTTAAGACACAAGGAATGTACCTATTAATGTAACACTGCTAGTTCTAGATATCCTATATACATTTGCCTCACAGAAACTGAGAAAATTTAATGCAAGAGCTTACATTCCTGCAGGGAGAGACCAAATAAAGATGTGGAGAAGATGATCTTCCTTCAGATCCTTATGACTACAGGAAAGTCAATAGAAAATTTAGAAATGTAGACTTCAATGAGTTTGGGATTTCCTTTCCAACATTTGATAAATCAAACTGTTAATCCACACACAGCATCTGCTTCTTGCAAATTCCAGGTACAAATCTACTTGTGACTTTTTTTTTTATTGGAACATACTCCTGAAATTGCCTCTACTAGGGTGGTCTCCAATGCTTGTACATCACTGCTGTACAGCAACTCAAAACAAAGAAAGCCAGAAAAAAAAGTCCCTAATTCACATACAGTGATATGTTCCACTTAAGGATTGAACCATATACTAATTATAATATACAATTATACCTATACAATACAAGACTAATGCCTCATATCAAAATTGCTTATAGTATTTCCAAAATTTCTTTTTAGAGAAAGCACTGGTTCCTATGATTTATTTTAGGAAAAAAAGAATTTTGACAGTAATTGGAACTACTACAGACTCTTGTTTAAACTTGCACAGTATCACATATGTCAAAGAAAAATTATGCCTGTTATCCATTTATGCAAAACAATGACATTAAGGGACACAACTGAAGTCACTAACTCACCAATTCTCACAAATTGAGAACATAGTTACAAACAAAGCAATTGCAACAGAAGATGGGGGGGAGGGGGGGAGAGATGAAGCATTCTAAAATATGTGAGTTATAAAGCCATACATCCTGAAGATAGAAGGAAAAAAAAAAATAAAAAGAGAAAGAAAAAAAAATATTCAGACTTCATCTTTCACTTAATCCTTGTAACTTTCCAAGATGCTGATTGCACTGCTGCTTTGAAGTGCCATACTCTTGCCACGCCTAGACAAACTGCAGTTCAGGGCAGTTTAAGTTCCTTCAAGAAGCACACATCTGCAAATCTGCACTGACATTCAAAGGTCAGTCAATGTTTAACCAATCCCTGGACTTCTTTTCTAAGCCAATGTCTGTGACAGCCCACAGTCCTTTATTGTGACTTACATATCTACATTGTGACCTATATATCCTCTTGGATATCCACCCACATTAGCCAGTTTTTCTTCAGACAATTTAAAACTAATATTAATATCATAATTAGAATTCAGGCAAAACTGTTCTCTATCTACTTAAATATCAAAATAATTTTGAGTACTCTATTGTAAATAACTACAGCTGAAAAGAGTTAATACATTTCAGCCAGTTAATCCAGAAATACAAAGCATTATGCAAAAAACAGATTGAAGTATGAACTGAAGATCTCTGTGGAACATGTGATCAGTTACACACAGATAGACATAGACGCTTTGAAGAATATGCAAATGTCCTAAAAATGTCCCTTAATCTCAAGTGTGTCACATTTTTCTTCACCTTTTATCATTTCCCTGTGAGCTGACCCACTAATTCTTGCCTTAGACTTTGACCTTGCTATAGAAAAAGCAGGAGCTGGATAGGAGTAGGAAGAAAAGCCTGTGGTCTTTTCCCAATAACAAACACAATGAATTTTCCTAAGAACTACTTAACTATAACAAATATGTAGGTAAATACCTAAACCTAGTATACTGATCTCCTCTCCTCCTACCCTATCCATATCTTCATATCTCAAATATGCACATATTCAGGTGTACAGATTATGGCAGGCTGTAGAAATATTATTATGACATTAAAACTATTGTTTATTTATCATTTTAAACACTGTTTTCTGACTTCAGTTTAAAGCGTTCACCATTGTATAATGGCAGGTCATAGAGAATTGTGATCTCTGTAGGAAGAAGTTAACATATGGATAGAAAATGAATCTGAGATCAAGAAAGTATCACAAATGTGCACGTTAACAGCTATAACTCCACAACATGCATCCCTGCATCTGCAAAGCATGCTGAAAATTAAGCACATTAACAATTCAGTCAGTGAAATACCTTGTTCGTGTAACCAGAACTCATCACCATTCAAACAGCTCTGCAGATTGGCAGTGCAAAAAAGATTATACATTCTAAATGAGATTGTTTGATTGCTCTTTCTATTATGAAATCTAATTTTATCTCTTTGTCCTATTTAATAACAAGTTTTTGACAAATACTGTCAACATTTATTACACATGTGAACCATAAAAAACTGCCTTCTTAGCAAGAGCAGTGAATGAAATTACAAAACTGATGCTGCTGTTCTTACTTGATATCTGGCAATAAATGAGAGCCTCACACATTCTGCCCAGTTTAGTTTCTGAGACATTAAGATCAGGCTATAAGCAAATCCAATAGGTGAAAAAATATCCTCAAAACTAGTGTTAGCACAGCAAGAGAAGCAACAGGGATTCAATAGTGCATGCTACTAAACCAAGTGCACCAAGCTTTCTTATTCATCGTTGCAAATCTCAAGCTGTTTGATGCCATTTGAGTCGAGTCTGGGTGAATGATACCAGGGTTGGCAGTGAGGCCAGCTGAAGTGCATCTACAGCAATGTACACAGCATGGGCAGCAGGAGGAGCTCGAAGATACTGTGTAAACGGCAAACTATGACTTAGTTGCCATTATATGGTGAGATCATTCCCACAACTGAAGTGTTGCTATAGCTAAAGGTCTTCAGAACAGATATACAGCAAAGGCAGGATTGTGGATGGCTCTCTGTGTTAGAAAGTGTTTCAGTGTTGTAGAACTCTGGGCTGGGAACAATAAGGTCAAGTTCCTATGAATAAGGATAAGGGGAAAGCCATCTAGGAGGACACACTGGTGGGGGGCTGTTATAGACAGCCAAACCAGAATAAAGAGATGGATGAGGCATTCTACAGTCAGCAGGAAGAATTTGCATTATCACTATCCCTTGCTCTCATGGGGGACTTCATCTTTCCTGACACACACTGGAAATAAAATACATCCCAGAGAAAGCAGTCTAGGAGGTTCCTGGAGTGAGTGCAAGATAACTTCCTGATACAGCTGGTAAGAGAGACCACCACTGCAGGTGCCCTACTAGACCTGCTGTTCAAAATGGAGAAGGACTGCTGGGGATATGGTGGCCAAGAGCTGTCCTGGATAGAGTGACCAAGAAATGGTAGAGTTCAGTATTCTTGGTGAAGTTAGGAGGGGGTTCAGTAAAACTGCTACCTTGATTATCCTGAGGGTAGACTTTGAACTATTCAGGACACTGGTAGGAAAAATCCCTTGGGAGTCTGTCCTGAAGTGTAAAGGGGTCCAGGAAGGCTGGTTGTTCCTTAAGAAGGAAATCTTAAATGCACAGGAGCAGGCTGTTCCTCTGTGCCAGAAGATGAGCCAGCAGGGAAGAAGACCAGTGTGGCTGAACAGGGAACTTTTGCTGAGACACTGGGAGAAGAAGAGAGTGGAAGAGGGACCGTGTAACTCACATAGAGTACAAGGAATGTGCAGGCATTTATGCAGGGAGAATCTCAGAAAGGCTAAAGCCCAGCATGAGCTCAACCTGGTTAGTTGCTTCTTCATATTCTCACTGTATATTCAAAAGCATCCTATCGTGCTCTATTTCACTTGGTATTTAAACTTTCAATTTATCATGCTTATAAGTAATAGGGCTTCATCTGGACTCAGGATGTAGGGAGTCTTCATTTTTAAGCCACCATTTTATTTTATGATTACATAAAAGTAATCTCCAGTTACAAAAAGCAATCTGAAAACTGAGTAACAAGAAAAGAAAATAAATACTAAAATCCCTTCAGGATTTAAATGATAAATTTTCTCTTTCCTTAGTAACCTTATCACCACAGAGTGTTTTTAAAATACCTATTTTATTTAAGAATACCCTGTCAAATATAACGCTATTTCATTTAGCAATTCACAAAATATGCACAATAAAGAATATATCCTCATTTGCAATTTTCCCCCGAAAGCCAGAATAAATGTAGTTGAGGCTGGAACAGATGCTGTGGTCTAGTCTCATTCAGTGCAGCTGTAATTATATAATTTTAGCAATTAATTCTGACTGGGGCTTTGCTCAGCTCTGGCTGAATGCGCCGCGGCTGATTGTTCAGAAAGTGGCCTCGTGCGATTGGCTTCCTCTCTGCAGCGAGACATTCAGATGGCAACATTTGCTTTCAGCAGCCTGAAAAACTAAAAACTCTTTGGGATTCAAGAGATAATTTGAAAAGCACAGGCAATGCAGCCGAAAAGAGTTTCTACTCAAAACCTGATAAAAAAAAAAAAAAAAGAGGATGCTTGACGTATAGTTCTGTGTATATCAGAGTAAAATTGAACTCCAGATTTCTGTCACAGCTCAGAGAATTATTTGTGAAAATATTAGAGAAGGATGAGCAGTCAAATTGGAGAGAGTTTAAGCTTCAATATTTGGTTTATGGCAGTGGCCATCAAAATTCCTATATTTCTGATACTTCTGCTATTACGCAAATGAAAGAATAATTCAAAAACTAATATATGAAAAAGGCTTTTAAAAGCTATTGTTGGAGCACAATACATGGCTAAAATACATATTTTAGAGCTGAAACAATTCATGCAGATCTTCTGTTAAGCAACCTAAACCATTTTGCACAGTTCCTGCTTAAGAGGAAAGGCTGGTTCATTCATTGTCACAAACATTTCAAAGGTTTCTCTGGAAAATCTGCAGTTTATTTGAATATTGGTCTTTTTTTTTTTTTTTTCCTCCATTTTCAGTGGAAAGCACACTTTTCTCATTACACATCACTTAGACAATACTGACTGCCTTACAGGGCACACATGCTACACAGCAGTAGAAGCACTGCCCACAAGTTTTTTTACTTGTTTCAAATTTATTTTATTTTTCAAATTATTTTTGAATTTACTAAACCACTCAGGCAAGTTCCAGGAATTACAGAATGAATGAATAAGACATGACAAGTATCTGCCGCCAAACTATGTACAGAAACCTCCAGAAAAACTGCAAGCCATGATGATTGCTATTGAACAAGAAAATTCATTACAAATTAATATTGTAGAGTTTCATTAAGAATATCTGCAAATTTACTTATTAGCTGGAAAAAAATGATTATACATTACATCCCATTCCTGTCATTTGGGAGTGTATTCTTTTCATACTGTAAGCATACATTGAGGATTTTTTCAACTACCAAAATAAAATCATTCTTAAGAATGAATACTAGAAATCTGTCCTTAAAATATAAAATTAGCACTCACAAAGAAGACTGTGAAAGGCAAAGTTACTGTGATACATGTAGTTCACAGAGGACATATGGCATGAAAATTCCTCATTCATCACAGTTTCCATTAAAGCGCTTCTAAGTTAGCCTGGCAACATTCGCTTCTAGCTGTCATCTCATCAAATGAACCTTTAAGGTTATAAAGCTCACAAAATTGTATATACGTACGTGAACATTCACATTTCTTCCTCACGAAGTTTAAGTGCACAGCTTCCAGTCTGTGTTAACTATAGTTATAATGATTAATAGCACCACAATAATTGGTGTCCAGTGCCTATTCATCATAGGGAATCCATTTCTTTATGGAGTTCCTCTTTATGTAATAAATACAGGACTTTTGGATTGTACCTGACAGCTTGATTAATGATGCTACAGTGAGTTTCTCACACAATAAGCACAGCGTAAGTATTTTAAGTGTCAGTTGTTCAGCCCAGCTTCAAGTCCATTTACTACTCTTCACCACTAACAAACTGTAAAAGAGCTGAAGTGTACACAGTGTGAAAAGCTGTTTCTTTTTTATTCTTTAATTAATATTACGTGTACACAGCTCTGCTATTTAAGCTACAAGTTGGAAGGAAAATGTAAAGAAACTACTGACATCTAATCAGCAAAATGGCATGACTTTAATTAGTCTATTTAGAGCAACAGAGAGCAAATTATTTTAATGATGTACCAGAGGCTCCCCATATCAGCTTTTTTTTTTTTTTTTTTTTAAGCCAAAAACTACTTGTAAGCAATACATAGTAAGGAACTCCAGTGAAACAACAGAAGAAACATCTGAACATTCAGATACGGAATTCTCCACTCGTGCTACACTTCCCACTGCATCAGCATGCCCAGCAGATAAGCAGTGCATTTCCCATTCAATGCTGTAATAGGAGGAGGATCCTGCGGCTAGATTTTCAAATCTAAGTACATATTCAGCTTTGTCACTGAATCAAACTCTTTAAGGGTGTCTTCAAACAGCTTTTCAGATGTCAATTGATTTCTCTACAGCTAAATAATTTTAATCCACCTTTTCAAATACTCAGATTAACCAGTAGTTTTATCAAGGAATTTAAATCTATCTGAACTCACAAATACAAACCACAACGACATGGCAAATCACTGGAAGAAGCAGCAGTAAGAAATGGTTCGGTACAGTAAAACAGTCAGCAGCTGTTTTAATTTCCTTACTTTCGTGCATGTTAAAGACTACCACATACAAGTCATGAGAAAAGAAATGCAAACAAATCATTCTTCTGTCCAGGTGTGCATCAGTGAAAAACTATTCATTCTAGTATGTTACCAAAACTTAACACAGTGCTGAAGTCATGCTTCCTCCATTCAATAATCTAACACACAAGTACTTATACCAAATTATAAATCAGTGATCCAATGACATACTGTGGATTTGTTTCTGTTCAGCCCAGGAAGTAGTGCCTGGCATAATAAATCCTACATGATTTATTGCCTTGAAACAATCACACCTTGTGTTGTCACCTATAGCATTAAACAAGGCATTTTTTGCATAGCCAAGAAATAATCTTTATGAACATACAAATAACTGTATTGGATAAACAGTGTTCACCAATATCGCATCCCACAGCAGATGCTTAAACATGCCATAAAGATAAAACAAGTATATATTAATATACTTCTGATATATTCTCCTAAGCAGCAGTAATCTGTGATTTATGAGCTTACGATAAAACAAGCTTTTACATCTATTTAATTTTCAATATTCTTTGGTAAACTTTTCCTTTGTACTGCTATATAATTGCTTTTTGAACTTATTCATACTTTGGCATTAGCAATATCTCATGAAAAGGAATTGCATAGATTAACTATGTCTAATGGAAACAACATGTTTAAATGCTCTTCAGTTGTTCTATTAAGAGAAACAGTGAGCAATTTCTTGATCATTTCGTTCTTGACAGTGACTTTACACAGCTCTCAAGCCATCAGCTCCTCCCTTTTCATTTCTATTGTACATTCATCTTGCTAGCCTTAGCTTCTCCTGCAAAGTTGTCCCTTTCCAGCAGATTACAGATTTGATTCTCTATCTTTTCTCATCTTACTGAATCCTTATCGAGAGAGAAATTCAGCACTGCACGTTATTCCAGATTTGAGCTCAAACACAGATCAATATTACAGCATGATAATTTGTTCCATTCTTTGTCTCGGTCAAAATGATCTCCAACATAATCTTTGCTAATTTTGACTTCTAGTCAGCATAAAGCATGATTCTATTGGTCTCAGTTGGACCACCAGTCATTCTCTTTTCTAAAAATTCATAGGTAGTAAGAGGATGAGAAGGACATTAGAAGTTTGAGAAGGTATTGCATTCATTTTTACATTTGTAGTAATGCATTCTCTTCAAACACGCAGTTTCTCAGTATTCCCTCAAAGACATGTTTTCCCCATCGCAAGCTACCTGCATGGAATTATAAAAAGGCAGAGACCAAGACCAACCCTCTTTACTGAGCTGACACAAGTCTTGCAAAACCTGCTAGCATCAGCTCAGTGTTGCAAATGTAATTTCACAGAATTTGTATTGCAGTGTAACACTTCACTTCTGTGGTTTTTGACCCAACTTTAGCTCTAACCATCTAAGGAACAAGGAGATGCATGAACTAGGTCATATTCAATAAGTTAGGATATACTAAGTGACTGAAAAAATGTACATACTACATCACTTTTCAATCGTAAGCTAATAACCAACTGCACTGAATTGCTCTTGGTCACATTCATATTATCCCATATAACTATTCCCTGAAGGAGTTATTGCTTTTGGTAGTAATCTTAAGCTCATGAAAGAAAACCATCCTCTTTTTAAATTTTTCAGATTTATGAAATATGCTATTCCAAGGAAGAGTTCTCATTTAATTTTTAAATATAAATATAACATTTAAAAAACTAGAAGGGCTGAAGGAATACAATGAGATATTTTTAAGCTCGTTTTAAATTTATTCACCTTTTCATTCACTAATTCATGCAACTGATGGGACTCAGTCCACAACACAACTAAGTTGTTAGGTCTCATTTCCATTTCTATAATATTTTGAATCCAGGAACAAACAGTGAAAGATTACAAATATTAAGAAATTATTTTTTTAAATAATCAATTTTTACTGTATTTCTGTCTGTCATACTGGTGCCCTTGAGCTTAAATGTTAAGAAAATAATGAATTAGAAATGGCTCAAACATTAAGATGTCTGATTTAACATCAGACTTCCAGCACTTACCTAAGCAGAAGCGTTTGTGGATTTTCATCCTCTACCAGATCTTTAATTTTTTCCAAGAGGTAAAAATAACCAATAACATTTATTTTAAATGGTCAGCACTGACTTTTAAACTCGCATAAATTATGGAAATGTGGGGAGAAAAGGGGAAGTATTTCATTACCAGCTTGACCATAGAAAACGGTTGCTACATATAACAGAATAATTCTCTAATACATGAACAGTAATCTGCTCTGTTATTGGAAGATGATCATGCAACATGCTGATGCATTTCAGCTGTTCCATGTCTCTGCTAGTATCAAAATCAAAACCCCAAAAAATCTAAAGAAGGACCCTACATGTAATGACAGAATCCCAGAGTAACTGTTTTCTAATCTTGGAGGAGAATCCAAGCTACATCCTGACAATTACATCAATATAGAAAACATTAGAAATAAATGGTAAATCATTGATGTTAATTATGATGATTTATCATGAAATCGAGCTGTAATTCACAAAGTTGTCTTAAATCACTCTGTCCTAGAGGTAGAATTTCACTGATGACTACTGCCTTTTTGTAAGATAATTGTATTTCTGCAAACCACGATAAGATCAGATAAGAAGGCCAAATGCTTTTTGCAGATACATATTGAGTTACTAACTACCAAGTCTAAACATTGCTTCATTGTCTAATGAGTTTCCAGAATATTTAAGCTTTAGGGAAAATATGCTGGAATTTTTTTTTTTTTGCTTTTTTGTTTTGTTTTATTTTATTTGATTTTGGTGTTGTTTTGTTTTTTAAAGTCATTAAGTTTAGAGGAAGAAAGAATTTTAAAGTTCACTCTGGATTTCCTGTATGATCAGATACATATTTTAACATTATACTATCCCTTAATATTGCAGTTTAGCCACCTCACTTTAAGAATTTTTATCTTCAAACAGAGACTCCTGTAATTTCTTCTCTTGTAAGTAGTAAATTGGATATTTTAAAATTCATTTGAGTAAGGAATTATTTTTTTTCCTTCAAAAACTCAATGTTTTCGTGTACAAAGAAGAAATTTAAAAATAACCCCCATGTAGTATGACATTACGTAACAAATCCATGAGTAGTTCCAATTTTCTGTAAATTTCAAGAGCCTTTATGTACCCCTTTAGAATCATTTACTGTTTGTCCTTCCATTTTTGCACTATGTAAGAAAAACAAACAAATGGAAATCTAACCTAAAGAGCAAGTATACATTGGGACAGTCTAGCCAGCAATCCATTCACAATGGAGACAGCACTATGGAAAAGAAACAGGTGCTTTGTACAAGGAAGTAAAAGTACCTGCATAGTTTGTCCACAACATAGTTCCCATCCTTGTTGACAAAGAACAAACCTGAACAAAATACCAAGAATGCTACGTCCCTGGATACCATACACTATCAATAATTTAGCTTGAAATCACACGTGATACCCTCAGGTAGAGCTGCCCCAGAAGTCTGGTGAGTTGTGCATTTTATGCGTGGGGAAGACAGAACTCTAGTAGTAGTGAAATCTTCAAGACAAAGTGGGAAAAAGCTTTCCCACAATGGGAAAAAGCTTAGGTCCCAAACAGTTTCACCATCCCTGAAAGAAAAATATTTTCTTTTTATCAAACAAGTGGATTCTTTGTACAAATGCCACAGAAACTGCAGGAACCCAGATTTCCAAGACTTCTAGCTCACAACATGTAGGAGCACTGCAGACTCACTGCCTATCTCTAATAACAAAACACGTCCTTCCAAAAAGGACAAAGCAACAGTAAGATTGCTCCATGTAAACATGAGGTCCTCCTCATACTTTGGGTCAGGCTTTTCCGTAGGGAGAGCTCACAGTGGATTCAGAAGTATTAAAAACCTTTACAGAATTGGAACAATATCATTCAAGAGACAACAGCATTTTTGGAGAATAATGGTTTGACATAAGTTGAGTTCTAGTCATCAGTGATAACAGAACCTTCTGTAGTTTCCAAAATATTGAACAGTACATCTACAATATATATAGTGGAAATAAAACCTTGATTTCCTAGTACAGCAGACTGCAAACAAATGTGACTAGATTTAGCTTTGGAAATACCATGGATATGAGAAGCCTCTTCTAAATCTTGAACAACATTATGTGATCTACCACCTTTCCCTGCTTTCTCTGAACTGATCCTAAAAATTGCTTTTAAGGTTAATTCCTATGTAAGACTATGGTAGAGAACATGAGAATGGCTATGCTTTACAGTTTTCAAACAACTCAGGAAAAAAATCTTTACAAATTTTCATGTACTCATAACAACAACAGAGGTAAGGAGAAAAATTAGTAACCTGAAATAAATCACTTACATGAAACTCTTCTAGCTCAAACTGTTATCTAATAATTACAATCACTGCTATAGCATCAAGAGATGTAAGAGGTTTTCAACTTTTTTCTGTCAAGACAGAACACTTCATGACAAGAAGAGGTCAGGAAAGTAAATGTCCATGTAGGAAGGAGCAGCAGGCCATGGTTATTTTCTATGCCCTAACTTTCCTTCTGAAAGGAGGAGGAGGGAGGAAAGAAGGGGAAAAAACACCCTTAAAAGCAAACCTTACATATCTCTTATTGACTGAAATAACAACTGTAAAGTCAGTTATATTCCATTATATGATAACTGCAGTATAATACAATGTCATACTCTATAACTGAAAAGCATGTATGATCAAATATCAGAACTCATGAATTTTAAGTATGTGGAAGAAGTTGCATTGTTAAACAGAAACTGAAATGCAAGGAAAAAGCAAGACCAGTTAATTCAAGATTTTCATTTAGATTTGCAATAATTATGTCAATTTGAATTGTTTTAAAAGGCATTTCAAAAAAGTTTGAACAGATTTAACTAACAATTAAAATGTAAGTTAAACAATACCTTTTTAAATGCCCGTTCTCTTCTGAAGAGTTCTCTTTTTTTTTAATTTATCTGTTATATTAATAAATTCACAAGTTTACCTTCATACTTTGAATCAATAGGCATTATCCATTGTATATAACTTATTATTTCTTATGAAAATTTTGAATGGTTGATAGTAGAGATGCTAAATTCTTCCTGTGAACACAGGAAAGCAACACAGAAAAGAGCTGACAATTCTTTTCCCAGAAATCTGATGAATTCAGTAAGCAGTTGTTTCTAGAATGCAACACAGAGCACTGTTCCAAAATGAACAAGATGCGATGGGGAGGCTGCGGATAACTCTTCTTAGATAGACACTGAAATGTTTTGGTGTATGTGATGAGAAAAGGAAGGAGAGAAAATTCCCCTTCGAAATACGAGCTGTATAATTTACTTCAGTTACTAAGTAATAGGAAATCTAAAACAATACTATGAATGACATTGTCTTCTCTCTGATGTTAATGACAATTACTGAGTTTAGTCACCACTTTTTCAATTAATATATAATGCTAGACATCGGGATAATTTTCTCTTTATTCACAGAATTTCAAGGTGAACAGCTAATAACCTACAATAAGTTAAATTACGCACTCAAGATTAATGGTATTGAGTGTAGAGTCTAACAACTTAGCACTGCAATCCTTCATAGAATATATGGATGAATGAACATGATAAAAGAAATCTGCCAATGATCCTTGGAACACGCACACACAGCACGAGAAAGTGACTTTCTCAACCTTGGGCTTGCCCTTTGGAATAACAGATGCCCAGGACAAAATAAATTCATGTACTTGCTTCTGCAATTTAGATCATCTGTCCACCAGTTTACAACAATGGGACTCAACTGTTCAGAGAAGGCAATTCACTGCTGCTATCCTAAAGAGCCCATTAAAGTACCTTCCCCATTCCTAACACAGAGCATTGGCTTTTTCTTTTTAAGCATATATTACTAGCTAAGCATGCTATTTCTGTAATTCAAATCAAATAATGTTTAGATCAAACAAATTTTGAGCTTGAAAGATTATGACTCTGATGTAAAGTCCAGTGAAGTCACGTGATATTTACTGATTTTAGTACCCTTGGGTGATGGCTATGCGCAATTTAAAAGGATGTTATTCCATTTACTATTCACAAAAGGCATTGCAGCATCGGGAGCAAGCACTGCATCCTGCGCAGTACTTCAAGTCATACAGTCTATTCTACTGCTCAGCAGTTAAATACACACATAAATTACATACAAAATACAACATACTTACACGCAAGTCTGTGGAATATTAATCTTTAGTGACATTCAGCAATAAATTCCAATGTTTAAATGCTTCATTCTGATTCAACTGTTCCAGTACATGAGGAAATAGAATTTTCTCTTTGCATAACCTTCTTTAAATTGAATTAAGAATACGAGAATTTTATATTTCAAAATTTATGAAAGTGATTTATTTTTCTCATGAGATTACAAAAAAAAAAAAAAAAATCTTTTAAAAGGAAAATATTCTTAGGAAAATAAAAAGCCAATCACTAGTAAGTATCATCTTAGGTTTTACTAAAAACAAAACTACCTTTAGGAATAAAATTATTAGAATTAACATTCATAGTTTTCAGATCACTTTATATTAAAAATTTTAATATATACTATATAGTTCAACAATTCTTTTTGTGGAAATAAGCAAAGAAATTTAGTGTTAACTGTGTCAATTTTCACTTCTAATACATTTCAATATGAAAAGTGACGTAGTAATACATTTAATCTGTTTTGCATACATTTTTCACATAGCTTTCAGCGAAAATTCTCCAATTAAAAAGGGAAATCTGAACAGATGATCCCATTTTCCAATTTGTGACAAGATATAAGTTCTCTGACATTAAATAATTTTCATATAATTCAGGAAATGTTAAGTGCACTATGTGCTTTAATAAATGTAGTGTGGAAATCAATGCAACCTCTGAAGACAAATACATACCAAAAGAGGATCACTCATTCTGTAGCAGCTTACTGCCTCTGAAAAGGACACCTCTAGATTACTTCATTTACTTTTTAAAGTTAATCCGTTTGTAAGTTACACTAGGAATTGAGCTTAATTTTTTTTTCCCCTGTACTCTGGGCAGTCTGTTTTAAGGTTTTTCTCATAAAAACTAAATGTTAAAGCACAGGTAACACATATTTTATTCACATCAGCTTTGGGCGAGCACTAAAAGAGCATTTAGCAGCTGGTTTTCTCATCATCTGTGAGCAAGGTGCAACATCTACTCTCCTCCACTTTGTCACTTATCTGCACTGATAAACGAGCAGCCAATGGCACTGGATATTTGCAGAGGAAGGAGAGTGGTGGAGGTCTTGGAGGACTTTCAGGTCAGAAGATCAAAGAACTGGCCTTCCACATAAGATCACTTCTTCCCCAGACACTCACCACCCAAC
This sequence comes from Lagopus muta, assembly GCF_023343835.1. Classification (NCBI taxonomy): domain Eukaryota; kingdom Metazoa; phylum Chordata; class Aves; order Galliformes; family Phasianidae; genus Lagopus; species Lagopus muta. Next base: position 7,295,060 of record NC_064443.1, on the reverse strand, counting down.
AAACAGTACCCAAAACATGCAGCGCACACTGCTATGGTTTTTTGTCCTTGTACATCCTCTGCACGTTTTATTTTTTTTACTTCTTCCCTCCAATTCCCTTTTCTATGTGTTTTCTGTATTTCTCTACAAAGTTGACTAGTCTGACAGGCTCTTGTCTCTTGTTTCCTTCCTTTTCAGATTCACTAGGAAATATCAGTTCTCAAGCCAGAAACATTTAATTCACCTTACTGGACAGGAGACAAGTGACACTCCACCATTTCTCGCTGCAGAAGGATAAAGTCTGTTCTCCATACTTGCCAACTAACAGCAGCATTTGTTAGGCACCACCGATTACACAGCAAATGAAATATTATGGAGTCCATCCCCTTTAATTAAAAGGCAAATTTTGAGCTCAGAATTCAAAGCTATTAATTTTCTTTGGAATCACAGGGAACATCTGAAAATGGCATTCTGGTTAAAGTACTTGTGGAAGGAAGGTTCTGGAGAAGACTGCTGGAAACAAATTATGATAGATTTTTGTTGAGAAGGCAAATTCTGTTATTTTTATTGCTTGACTTCACAGCCCACTTTATAACTCAACATTCCCCTATAAGCAAAAGAGCTTAGCAATTTGAGCACTGAGTTCTACTGTTGTCACCTGTTGGGTAAAAATGCAACATTCAGATGTTTTGCAATACCAGCTTGACTTTTTGTTTCTTGCCAAAACTGCATAACTAATTTAAATATTCAACCATCCCCGAGTTTACCTTCTCTATTTAACATGCATCTTTTAACCTGGTTAATTTAAAAGTGTCTTCAAGAGTTTCTGCAGTAATGGATTTGACTTCATTGAGCCAGAATCAAATCAAAGGAAACATCCCAAGAACCCTGCATTCAACAATTCTCCCTCAAAAGTGAGATGCTGCACAAGCCTAAAGTAGATGCCTAATTAATATTCTATTTAAGTTAATCTTGTTCCATTTTGGAACCGTTATGCCTTTGAACTATTTATATCAAATAACTCACTCACTAGAATATATGTTACCAGTAGATACTTGCTTCCCTTCTTATTTCATTACTATTTTTTTTAGTGAGATTACTGGTAGCACACTGTGATCCTGCTGAGACTCCCACATGCTGGCTGTTCCATACAGAGCACTTGCCAGTTACTTCCATAAAGGAAGCAGACATGCCTAAAATTCAGATCAGGATGTAAATGTTAATGTGTTTTTTGTCATTCCTAGCTCTTGCCTTCAAGGGGATCTTAATACACAAACTTTGCAGCTCTCTAGTTATGCTACAATGAGATCGCCTTTATGTAAGATAATTTGTTACTGCTTGTTTGATCCTTTAACCAAAAAGGACAAAATAAGCATAATTTCTCTTCCCTGGGTAATTGAAAATAAATCTTCCTATGCAAACCTCTTCGCAAACAGACAGAAACAGCTCTGTTAAGAAAGAAAAAAAAGCCAATAAGATTTGTGTGTGTGTGTGTATATATATATATATATATATATATATATATATATATTACCACTGCATAACAAGTTGCACTGCACAAAGTCATTTTTAGTGGAGCTAATATAGAACAACTAGAGGATTTAAAACTCATACTGATTTATACCAAACCTCTTCATGTAGAAACATCTAGGGAATGGCTAAGTATTTTTTGCTCTATTTCTGCTTGTGATACCATCATGGGAAACATGATGAGCTCCCCAGCACAGCCTGTTGGACTGAAATGCTATGATTTGCTAATGGCTTTGATCTACAAGTGAAACTAATGAACATAATGAAACCACAGATTCTCCGCTATTCTCTGTGTAAGTAATGGAAGCAATTACTTTCAATTTCTGGTCACTGCTAGCACAACACACAGGTCCTTGAAGATTGCAGACTCATTCTTATGCAGCATCAGCCTCATAGAGGAACACGGCCACATTATCATTTGAAGAGGCCTAACAATGGTTGGGGGATATATTCAAATGCTACTTGTATATCTAATAGGAGCATTGTACAGCATCAATAGATGAAATTGTTCACATGTTTTTCTGTGAATACAAATATACTACTAGCAAGAACGTCAAACAAATTAGAGCTGAAATAACACTCAATACACAAAAAATGAATAGAAGTGACATGAACCACTCTCAAAATAAAATGGACAAAGTTTGTAACTGTAAATCTGCACAGTGAGCAATATAGTTAAAGCTTCTAAAAATTACTGACAGCTGGGAGCATTACAGAGCAAGTTTGCTTAGATCCCAAGCAGAAGCAGAAAAGCTCCATATTGCTTTTTTGCTGAACTCCTCCATAGACTCAGGACCAGCACCAACAGCATCTTTGGGGAGACAGAGGGTAACTGCCAGCCCTACACCTCTTCAGCAGCAGTGATGTCTCGGTTGGATGCAGGATTGGATATTATCATAGAATTCTTTTACGCTTTCAAAGGGACACAAAAATTCTCAAAAGGAAAGTGACTAATAAACATCACAGAACTGATCAAAGACATTGTTAGCTCTGTGGTTGATTTAGCTCTATGTGAGATATTACTCTAAGTGTTTTACAGCAGAACTGTCTGCAGGGGCAAATGAAGACCCGATATGAAAGACGCCTGGAAGGGATGAAAGATCACACAGCCAGAATCACACTGAATGATATATTAGCACATCTATTACCCAAAACTCATGAGAAGTCTAACATCTTACCAATTCCTCCCTCTCAATTGCAAATATCCTATAATTATAATCATTATTCCTCTGAAAAAAGTAAAGAAAATAGAGATTGCCACCTATTGCACAGCAATATTATCTTTCCACTGCTAATATTTGTCTGCAAAATCAGTTATTCTGCATGCATAAATAATAGAAACTAAATAAACTGAGTCAATTCTGCATATCATACACCAAAATCTTGCTTACATTTTCTTGCATTATCTCCCTTGAAAAATTTTGACCAGTTTTTTTTTCTCCCCAACACAAATGGCTTCATTCATCTCCAGTTGAAAACATCATAGGAAAGGAAAAGACATTTCACAAGAAGACAAGTCCTTTTATCATACTGGTGGACACAGCACTGAAAACTATCATTTGCTAATAGACAACTGCCATAGCTATTCTAGAAATCACATAGCTATGAAAGCAAACATTTATTTCAGACAAATTGTTTTCTAAAAGCACAGGTGAACCCAGGTTGCTCTTTGTATTGTCTGGGTCCTCTGCAAGGCATAGCACTGTGACAAAATGACATGTCCTAAGATCTTTCTATTGAATTCTTCTACGGAATTAGGGAGAAAAATTCAGTCTGCAGTCCAGACAGTTTCCAGGAGGCATAAGGAAAATGTATCTCTGAGTTGGAACAAGCGTTGAGAGTCTGAATTTTCACTTAGGAAGCTCCTAAATATAACAGTCAAGCAGGACACAAAAACAGCAGGGAATATAATTCAGAGGAAATTAAAGCTATTAAGTTTGAAGAGTTTAGATTTAAGTGACAACAATAAAAAAATAGTGCTAAGTCATAAAGGGAAAGAAGGCTTCCTTTAATTCATATCAAATGTTTCTAAGCCTACAGTTTCAAGGATTAAGGCAAAGGCAAGAGAATTTGATCTGTGATTTTGTATGAATCTGAACATATAAATACACGTTTAAGAACCACTTCATTGGAAAAACAGGAACTTTTTTTTCCGCCTGAGTAGATGTACAGATTCTTGCGTATTTTTTCAGAAATGCGGTTTGTTTTTGAGATCCAATCACTGCACCTGACACGAGCATCACTAGTAGAACAGCTGTCCTGTGCAAACTAGTATTTTGCAAGAGCTTTTCTCCAGGAGCCGATTAAGGCAGTGATCAAATCACTTATTTCAGAATGGATCCAGCCTGCAAACTTCTATGAAGTCTAGGGAACGAGGCATTTGGGTCAGGTATGTTTTTATGCGGATGCTGCATTTCAGCAGTGGCAACGGTGGGTCACACTTCCACTGGTGCAGATTTTTAGGAGCATGGCGTGCAGACTCATTTGTGGCTGGTGAAAACACACAGCTAATGGTGGTAGCTATATTGAAAAATAGTGCTTTATAGCTCAGAATTTGCTCTATCAAAGACTGTTATTTTGCTCTTTGTTGTAGTTTTCATGAAAATGAATAGGAGACATTCTTTTTACAGCAACCCACATACATCTGACACCTCACCTTGAAAAGCAACATGTGAACCCTGTACAAATCTTCACAGCATATAAACAAGGCCTCACCACTATACCTTCTTAGCATCTTACTCATGCTGCCATCCTGTGACAAAGAACAGTAAATGCAAGATGCAAGAACAAAGTTCTGCATAAGAGAGAAACAAAAGAATCAAGATACTTAAGAAATGTCAGGCTGTTTTTTTTTTTTGTAAAGCTCAGAAGAAAGTCTTGCATCATGAAAGTTCAAAACACAATGCTTTAAAGAGCTGTGTAATTACTTTTTCATTTTAATAGTGTAAAAACAACATTACAGAAATTGCCCCAAAACAAAAAAAAAATACAAAACAGGTCAAGCTAATAAGAGCTTATTAGAGATCCAGTGTACTTTCTCTCTGCTGCAGCAATGTAACAGGTGACATTTACTCTAACTACCCTTGAATCAGAAAATAAAAACGCTGAAATAGTGCCCATCACACATGAAATGATGTAAATTGGAACTGAGCTGTAAGGGAAATCTAAACATTAGTCTGACCTTTCGTAAAAAAATAAATAAATAAATAGATAAATAAGTAGTAATAAGTTCTATAAAGGTTGGAGTTGTAATTTTTTCACCACGTTGAAAAAGCACTGGGTTTGTGCATTTTCATCACTTGATAGCAACGTAGGTTACCTTCCATATGAGCACATCAGCTGTGATACTGAGACCAAATGACAGGGACAAAAGGGATAAGAGCATTAAACTGTGTATCAGGCTTGGTTTGTTTCCTACAAATTCCTCAGATTCTTCAGTGGTTGAAATAACATCACAGCTTACAGGGGAAAAAAAATAAGATAAAACACAGGCAATGGTTCCTCAGGGAACATGAGGACAAGCAGAACGGCAGGCATGCATCCATTCAACTGTGCACATCCTGTGTGGTGAGAAGTTCTCAGACTAGATTTGTGGACAGCCAGCTTGAAGATATGGCTGAGAATACCTTTGGACCACTTTCCCCCACCTGGCAGCTCTGGGTACAGTATGGCTCAGTGCCTTCGTGCACTGCCCAGGATTTTTGAACTGGCAGGGTGCAAGCAGGCTGCTTTCCAATGCAGGCACACAAATGGAAAAGTGAACAGATCGCAAGCCATGCTGCTCTCACAGCCACTCTTTGGGCTGCCTGTTATAAGGCTGTCACTGAGCCTATACCTTATTCAAGAAGAAAGACAAGGCTGTTAAGCTAGTGGAGTCAAGGCAGGTTGAAAAAGGCTGTAGGTATTTTGACTTGCAGTGAAGGTGGAAACTGCCAAATTCCAGAGCCACCAACAAGGACTAAAAAGAAGAGGGAAAAAAAAAAAAGAAAAAGCACAGATCACAGAAGTAAAATGCTCAAGAAACTGCAGAAACACTGAGGGGGTTATTTTTGAAAATAGGACAAGATGGGTTACCTAGAAAGCCTGCCTTCTACATGGCACTGGCTAAGAAAAACATTCTGAAAGATGGAAGAGGATGCTTGAAAATTTGCAGTCCCTTCATTGGAGACAGGTAAGTTAGCTGAATGAAAAAAAACAGATTAATAAAGTATTGGAAAAAGTAAATTGTAAAGTGCTCATAAATATCTGTTGCATGTTAACAAGTGTGGTTTGTAACTATCACTGCTTACTACTCTACTGAGGTGGAAAAGAGCTCAGCACACGAAGAACAGCAAAATCTGAAAGCAGGAATTTTTTTAGCAGCTCACCCAGAAAGGAGGAGGGTTAAATTTTTTTGCCATTGTTTTTATTCCAGGTACATGAGCATAAAATTGATGGCATTTAATTAAAAATCTGCTCATAGACCAAGCGTGGACTAGACTGAGCCAGACACCAAGGACTCACTGCAGGGACTGTCAGTCTTACCAGTCAGTACAACTAAGATTCCCAGTGTGACTTAATGCTTTCTGGCACAGTCACACTTTACCTCCTAGTATTAGCAGCTTATTAACAGACAACTCTTTACAAGAGGAAAAAAGAACCATGGCAAGGCAGATACCTACTGCTATGGAAAGTTCTCCACTTCCCCCACTATGTTGTCAAAGCCTCAAACAAAATCCAGTACTTTTTCTTTCAGGTACCAGTGTAAAGGTTGCTACTGATGGATAACACTGAAATGGATGGGAGTTCTATGGAGAAAAAAAACAAGCGTGATTTTGTTACAACAGCAACAAGTCTGTACATTTCTTAAACAATATGTTAGTAAAGCATTTTGCAATCATTTGCTTTCTCTGAAACTTACATTTTTTGTTCGTTTTCATCTATCCAGAACAAAAATTTTGGAAAGCTGCAAGTATTGTGTTTTTTTAACCTATTCCTTGTGCTGTCATGTCTTTTCAAGATATTTTGGTAATGAAATCAAACTTTAAAAGAGGCCTCATCTTGCAGAAGTGTGAGCAATGTAAAGGTGAGATTGAAATAAACAAGAAATCCAGAAAGAAGGGATTGTGCTGCAAGTTTACTGAGCATGAATAAAGTGAACTAAGTAAGGGTCAAAAAGCAACCTGCAAATAGGTCAACTTCAAGAGCAAAGAACTCAGAGTGAAGAATGTAAAGTGTCCAAAGGTTTCATTTGATCCAAAAAAGGCCAAAAGACACATTATAGCTTCCAGGTACTCTAGCATGAGACAGCCTTTTCTTCCTAGGCTAGACTCCAAGCCTGCATGGAAATGTGACAGCAGCAGACTAACTCTCAGTGTCTCAAAGCTGGTGCAGAGGAAAGATGAAGAAATGAAAACCCACACGGCAGTCTTTAAAATTTGCCATCTACATGTAGGACAGATAACTGGCAGAATATATCAGGAACATATAATTAGTCACTAATAATCAGCCTTTGATTAAATTGATTAAAGTTGTAATCAAATCAAATTGCTTCCTTTGAGCACATACGTAAATTCAGATTCAACAGTGTTTGGGGCAAAGACTAAATTCAGAAGCATCACAAGTAGAGTTATGGAGAACTGCACCTGGCTACGCCTCCATTCTTACAACTGAGAAGTCCTTCCCTCTGGGGTCAGCTGCACATCAAATCTCAGCAAGGTAGTAATTCCTCAAGTCTGATTTACTTGTGAGTTTTCTTTTTCAGTTTGACTCTTTGTTTGAACCACGTACCAAAAAAATGAGAACACTACCTGCCTATACTCTGCCAAAGTGCACTACTGAGAAGGGGCCGTATTTTCAGTTCACTCCTAAGCATGCCATACAGTTGCAGCTCCAGGCCAGGCAATTCCTTACAACAGAAGCTAAGCACTAAGACATTTCTTGATGTTCCTGGTCTAAGTATCTAATCACTATTATTTTCAATTGCTTAAGAAACCTGCTCACAAAAAAATGAAACAGAAACATTAGTATTAATTTTAAACATCACTTTCTATTTAAAATAATACATATTAAAAGAAATTAACCTTACCTCCCAAATGGAGCATCTTGAATGATGCTAAAAAATAGACAGCATACTAAATAAAGGATTCAAAAGCTTTCTTTTAAGAGAAAGTCAAAATACCTGTACTGTCGATTAAAAGAAACTACAAAAGAATTCAATCTATTTGAATACCTTGAATGCTTACCATATGACAGCTAGTTTTGCTGGAAAACTTTATAAAATTTAAATGTCAAGAAACAAAAAGAAAAGTTTTACTGATGTATGGAAAGCAATTTCTTAAAAGAGCTTAACTCAATAATGGTCTGTAATTTTTTTTTATTTTAAAAAGAATATAACACCATTTTGGTAAGGGAATTAATAGCGATTTTTTTTTTATATGCAAAGGAATTTTTTGAAAGATCAAAGGAACTTAAAATAAAAGCAAATCAATCAATCAATTCTGCTCTTTGAAGGTCAGACTACAATAGACTTGGCTCCTCTTGCATAATGGCCCACATATCCAATTTCACCTACTGCCTTTTTTTCCCTGCTACTTCTACATTTTATAATAGACTAATTATATAATAGATATTAATTTGTAGTTTAGTACAACAGAACAATTCTTTCTTCAACAGAACAATGCCTTCTCTACAGTTCAGGAAGGCCAGAATAAGGGACATACTTTCATGTCTGTATGAATTTCACCTACACAGCAACACCTTCCTTGGGTGTTTTTATCCCTTTACAGGTACAGAAATCTTTGCATTTCTAATGGAAGGGTGGGGAAGGCTCTACGGGCTTTTTTTCTGTGGTTATTTTTTGTTCTGTAATAATTTGGCTATCTAGGTTACAAAAGCAAGTGTATCCTGTAATCCAAATTAATCCAAATTATCCAAAGCTGGAATCATTTCATGGTTCAGAAATTTGGCAACAAGTGACAAGAGACAGTGAATGAATCATGCTGGAGAACTGGGCTGCAGTCTCTCTGATAATAGAGTTGTAGGCACAAAGAACAAAGTTTGGATAACGCCTTCACAATTGTGCAGTAGATGCAGAGAGCTATTTTTACACAAACTGAACAGGACTGCCTCACAGATGCTACTACTACTACACAGGATGTCTAAAGAACAAAAGCCATTTGCTCAAGCTTACCCAACAGTTCCAGTGACACATTAACAGAACCTGGATCTGACAAATGCAATCAAGAAATCAATCAAGAAATTTAACAGGCTACTACTAAGAAGCTGGTAGTGAGAGAAAGGGGAAAGGAGGAAAAAAAAAAAAAAAAAAAAGAAAAGCCCTTGATAAATTTGGGGAACATTTTATCTGTTGAGAGTATCTTTCAAAATATTTTCAGAATCTTCCTTTTTATTCATGCTTCTCCTTCTCATCCCACCCTCCCACATCACCCCATATCCTGAGCAATTCTTCTAGCTTTAGAAAGCTTACAGAGCAATAAATAGTAAAACATGAAAATACAACTCTCATTTCTTTTATCTGGAAATATCAGCGGCATATCAAACATTGTACAATTAATTTAGAGTGGCAGTATGCAAGAGATCACTATGAACAAATGGAGAATCATTTACATTTCCAAAAGGAGACGGTATTCTACAACTAAGAAGTTGCAGACTAACTCTAGTCAAAAGCAACAGGCACGGGAGAGGCAAAAGATGACTTCTAGAGATACAGAGATCCAAGAACATTAAGATTAGATACTGTATTTCTTAAAATATAACTACTGAAACATATTCAAGAACTGAGACTGTTCCAGTAAAACAAGACGCATTAATAAATCTTTAAAATACATAACATACAAATGCATGCATGCACAGAAATTAAAACACAAGAGTAAACGTAAAAATGGAATTAAGTAGAGTTGCAGTCTAAAAAAAATTACTTATTGCAATATCAGAATTCTGAAGTGGGGACAGTGGATGGAGAAGGAAATGAAAAAATATCAGAAAGAAGAAAAGAATGAGCACAAACTAGAATTTGTGTTACATATCAAGCCACTCCTTAATAAAAAGGAAAAACACAATTTTTCATACATGTCGTAAGGAAGGAGAAGAGCTGGGGTCACAAAGTGATTTCACGTTCCTTTGGATGGAAATAAAGAGTAGAGAACCCTAATACTGAAATCACTAGGTGACAATTTTATTTTACTGTTCACCTACAAGAAATGTGCTTCTATTAGTTACTCTTCTCTTTAGACAAATAAGCAAGGAAAGATAAGCAATCTTTGAATTCTAACTTCCTATCCACTGAGAAGTAAAAGCTGGAGAAGAATGCACACTTTTGCAGTTAAAGAAAATTACATCTTGAGTTAATATGAAACCATCAAGGAGATTTATAATTACTCCTCATATTAAAACTACAGCATTTTCCAGCCTGAAGAACATTGTACCCTCAAACAGTCTGCATCTCTTCAATAGAATACAGTCTCATTACAGATAGCTGTCTAATTACTATGCGTGACTATTGTGAATATAAAAGAAATCATTTTGGGATTTATACAATAGTCAGCACTCTAAGAACTGTTTTCAAAGCTTGCTAGAAACATGCAATTGTAATAGATACAGACCTACCTGACTGCACCATACCTAGCTGCCAGTGCAGCAGAAATTCCTTTCCTCAGTTCCCTACCCTATGACAACAGTCATGACAGCACACAATGGTCAATGCAGTATCATCTTTTTTTCTATACAATGTTTGTGCTACTCAATACTTTATGCCAGTACCTTTCATTAAAAGAATGCATGCTTTTACCAAAAATGGCCTTATTTGAGGTGCGAAACTACTGCAGAAGTGCCACTCACAGGAACAAATATCTCCTGAACTAATTACTCCTCAACTAATGTGAATTTAAATTTTCTGATAATTAGTTTATTCTTAAATTAAATTGAAATAACAGCATTAAGTTTGCATTCATTTTGTTTTCATTCAAGTTTTAAAGCCTGTTTTTGACTGGACTACTACTATATGGAATGGCTCAGAAAATAGACCTGTTTAGTCAGTCAATGAATCATTCAATCAATACAAATTAGAAAGTGTCTTAATATCTTTATGAAGTAAATTTTATATAAAGTTGCCATCCAAATATTAGATTTTTAAAATGAAAAACATTAAAACATGCTACAGAAAACAACGTAGAAAATTCTGCATACCAAGTGCGATGGATATATCAGAACTGATGTGCACATGGTCAGTCAATGGGTCAGAAGTAAAACCAGGACCACGGGAGTTCTTTTTTTGGAGATTTCCAAAGCAGAACTGGTATTATTCAACTCCATTTAACAACTGCATCAGCTAGCCATCAAACATATCAACATTCACGTTAGTAACTAAAATATAAAAATATTACCTCTGACAAATTAAAGAGCTAAATGACACCATTGGAAATAGTGCTATTAAATGAGTAAAGTTCATGCAATGGGAACCACGGTACGACCTGCCTGGATTTCTTGTTCTACTGCTCACAACAGGAAGCCATAGGATTTTATTAGACTAGCAAGAGGAAAACATCTGATAGTCACTGAAGATATGTGTGAAGAACAGGAATTTTTGCACCTCTCAACATCAGTTTTACTGAAGATTTTTGTGAAAAATTGAGTTTGCAGCTGCTTTTATCTGAGAATCTATATTCAGAATAATTACAGTTTTCAGTTACATGATTCCTGCATGCTCATAATCCAAGATAGAGCACAATCATGGAAGTATGGCCGTAGATCATTCTACAGAGTAACATTTGGATTATTCCAACACATACACTGGGACCTCTAACGACATTTTTCTACAGCTCTCATTCACGTGAAACTCCCCAGACGTAATACTGAGAAAATTCTATTCAGCAAACATATATTTATATTAATAACATGCTTAAGGTGGACTGGACAGGATTAGTGCCAAATTTTGTACACACTTGAACTCTTATTACACTGGAGCGCACAGATTATAACTTCAGCAGATAAGATTCGAAGTCATGCATTTAAAAAAAAAAATTGAAAACATTCAAATTTTAAGCATCTGGGAAGCTAAGTTAAAGAAAAGGTAAATCTAACTCTCTACTCAGCAGCATTCAGTTTAACTTCAGATGCCTTTCCTAAATTAGCACATAATTTCCACTTCCTTCCAGTTTTTACAAAAGTTTTAAAATTGCATGGCATTCATCTATTTGAAAAAATAACAATTTTTTCTATGGCTTAAATGTTTTTAATACGAAAATTGTTTAATATGAAAATTGTTCAGTTAACATTTTCATGAAAAATAACCAATAACCACCATAATAAAGAGATTAACTGAATTTCACACAAATGTATTTTCCAGTTGCATTGAAGAGAAAAATACTTTTCTGCTCCTTTGCCCCTCAAATGCATTCTGTTTTTGTTTATGTGTTCCTGTTGCCACCTTCAGTTGTTTTACATAGACTGCTTTAGCTCCTTGACAGTGAGTAATCCCTGCAATTTGTCCTACCAGAACAGTGCTGTAAACCCTCCTACTTGTGCTACAACAAAAAACTTCCATTTAATTTCGGAAGGAGTCTCATCTCTTCTTCCTCAACATGCCATCTAGGGTACAACTAAGTGTACAGATAATAAAAATCAACAGCAGAAGTAAAAAAAAAGTGTATTTGGGCATTCTGTAGTTATTTATGGCCACAAGGACACACATATTTTGAGTAGTGAAAGCAGTTTTATTTAAAGTCTTTTGTCATATTAACATTTTGTAGTTCTCAGAGCTGACCAATTCCATACACTCAGCCTTACCTCTGCAGTGCTCTTTTTACCACATAAATTTCCCCATACAAAAAGCACTTTGCTCCCAATCCAAGGACCTTTAACATTTAGAAATTTGAGGCAAAGGACAGTATAGCCAGCTCTATTTAATTCACCAAAGATTGCACTGGGTCAGGGGCAGTGATCTGTGGAAAACCTTGCTCTCAGTTCTAGTTTTCAGTAGAAGGTCTACGGCATTCTGGAAAAAAACTGCATCACTACTACAAGTCCTGAACTTCGTACGTACGATATTGTGGGTGTATTTTAACGCCATGCTTGATCACTTCACTGCCTGAACAGACCATCAAAGGAGTTATCATAGACCTAGGATAAAAAGACATCCAGATGAAATCTCAGCCTCTACTTTGATTTTAACAGGAAATTTAAAGCTTAGGTGGTCAAAAGAAATCCTCATGTGTTTTTTATTTTTCACTCAGCATTTTGCACAGTAAGTTCCAGAGGAACGTCAGATCTCGTCTCTACTTGTACTGTGAAATCATGTTGCAGTTTGTAATGATAGGGGGACATCCGAAACGTGGAGTACGTGGAGCTTCTTGTACAGAGCCATCTATAATATCATCTCTCTGTTGTACTTCACTGAAGAAAACTGCAGAAGATATTGTAAAAGGCACAATGTGCGTAGGGGGTAATAAATCTGTTGGATGCAGATAGTCAATGGCTGCAAGTCATAACATAAAGCTTTACTCTTAGCCTCCTACAGTTTTCATTATCAGTGAAAATTTCTATTAATGTAATATGATAGCATCATGTACAAACAGCTCAGCAGTCAGATTTGGCACAGCTGTCATAAAATGATAGTCATTTTGCTTCAAGGTAAAGCTGTAAAGCTGAAGTTTGAATATTCCTGCTTTTCATCTTTGAAGCTTTGTCACTTTAGAAGATAATTATCTGGTTTTGTGACCAATGATGTGTTCCCAACACATCAAACTTTAATATCCATAGTACATAAACCTTTTTCTTATGTCTTGAAAATTAGCAGCTTAGCTTGATAAACTCTTGGGAGTTTACTGAATAAACAAGTGTTCAAATGCAACCTAGAGGAACAATAGGAAGTGTATGTGCTGTTGTCTGACCAAATTTGTTTACAATACCTTCCAAATAACATTGTCAGTATCTTATATTTAGCAGGCTGGAAATACAATGACTGCATAGTTCAACTCCTACTTTTAAGGAAAGCAAGTCAAATTCTTGTTTGTGCACAAGCACGAAGAAGCTCCTTGAAGCTACAGCAGAATAATCTGGAGTGAAAACATACGAGGTATTAAACCTTCTACCAGATGACAAATGATTTCTGTGCGACACCAAGTTCATTTAAGGTACTCTGGTTGATAAACATAGCAAAACAAAACATCTGGAGCAAGGTAACTAGGAGCTGGAATTTGGTTTAGCCAAGGAAGGCTAAGGAGTGCTTCCCTTACAAGGGAAGTACTCGTGTTACCATGACAAATTAAAAAAAAAAAAAAAAAGCCTTCCAGTTCTTGCAATCAAGTTAGTTGAGACTAGTCTCAAAGCTTCATAACCACGAGAAGCGTTACATGCTTTACCATGAGGAGTATCTGTGGAAGAAAGGTCCACCTGAATATTAGACAGAAGAGAGTTTAATTTATGAACTAGTAATATTAATGCAAGTATTTTGAAAGAATGATTTTGAAAAGAAAATGGTGAAATCTGTTAAAACACCTAAAAGATTGTACAATATGGTTTATGACTGGGGCCTAATAGAAGCCTGCCCTGACAACTAGGAGTTGGGAGAAACAAATATCAAATGAAATAGAATTGAAATCCTAACTGATAGAATTGAGAATTCCCTTGTAAGTCTACTAAAAAAGTAAACTTCAGACAAACGCTTATTTTTTGCTATGTAGAGATTTAATTCAAGAGTCAAATTTTTGGGTTGCTGAAATTCAGATCCGATAGAGAGAAGAGAATGGTGGCAATACAAGTTCCCTTCACTGAATCAAATTTATATCCAAACACACATAGGCAATGGCTATTCAACAATCAAAAAAACTTTTACAAAAATTTCAATCACTAAGTTTTCCATTTGTTTACTGTAGTTGACAATTTTTCAGCTAAGTTTCACAGCACTTCTTGTGATTTTTATTAGGCCTTACATTTTGTGGGCATTTCACAATAAGGAAGGCAATAGTACAATATACCATAGATAATGTAAAGCATATAGATCTTCCAGACTGACAATATAAGAGGAAAAGGTATAAGAGAGAATAACAAGTACATTTCAAATTGAATTTATTTGGCCTTTGAATAAAACATGGGCAACCGCTTTTGCAACAAGCCAGTGACATCTTAGTAGAGTTGCTTAAAACTGCTTGCGTAGATGTTTCTATTAATGTTGAAGGATACAGCATCATGTAACCAGCCTGACTTCCGTCTACAACAAAAAGAACATACCTATCAACGAGCAAAGAGCTGTACATGTTATTTACCTTATTTCAGAATGTCTTTTGATGTCTCCCATAGCATCACAGTATTCAAATTATGGCAACTATGGTCTGTGTAGGACAGCTAGATGGATGGAAAAACTAATCAGGCTCAAAAGGCAATGCTCATTAACAGTGATCCCAAAGCCTATTTGCAAGGAGAGCTCCTCAAGCGTGCATACTGTGGAATTCTGGTTTTAACATATTTATTAATGACCTTTGTAAATGAAGATGGATAAGATCCATCAAGATGGTGCATAACAGTTTAGGGCAGCTCTTCAAGGTAGGGAATGGGTAGTAAGGAGCTGTAGTGAGGAGAACTCATAACACAACAGAAGAGACAGGCAGCAGTAAGGAATTCAAGTGAGAGGTTCCAACTTAAGCAAATAATTTTCCACCCTGAGTCAAATTTTGGAGTAAGAGGTTTTAACATCTCTATCCTTGAAGATTCTGGACATCGTACTCAAAGCCCCAAGAAATCTGCCCTCAAGCCAGCACTGGCCCTACTTTAAGCAGAAAGTTGTGTTAAATGACCTTCTAAACCATTCTTCCACAACTAATTATTCCATGATCCCATAAATTATTAAAAGTTCCATCGTGGAAGAGAGGAAGATAGCTCTCACACCTTGAAGTGAAAGATTAAGGAGTTCTTTGGTTTGGGGTTTTGCTGAATTTTTTGGTTTTTTTTTTTCAAAACAAGTTTGGCAGAGTCATGAAGCCCCAAGAACTAAATTCAGTATCAACGTATTCAGAGGAATATTAATCAGTGATCTACTCAATGTTCAAATTCGAAAAGTATCAATGCAAACTGCCACCTGCACAAAATTCAGGAAAGTCTGTCAGTTCCACATTTTGAGTACCCCAAAGGAAAACGTTCTGAGGCTAATAGAAGCTCAAAGATATTTTCAGTGCTCTCCTATGAACCAGAAACAAAGTCTAGATAAAAAAAATTTGCTATCGATCACACCCAAGCATTCAGGTCAGCATCTGTCATGCTTCAGTTAAAACACTTAATTATATACACATACTTATCGTACTATATCCCCAATTTACAAACTAGATTAGGTCACCATGTTTTGTTTTTTAATGGGCTCAAGAAGAGTTTGTGTATACATCTCTCTCATTTTTAATTTGGGTGCTTTAAGACCTCTATCTAGATTTTTCTCTATTTTAGTTGCTATCCTTGGTAAATCCAAGCCTAGATTGTTGCAGAAACCCGTGATTCGTAGCTGCAGCTAAGATCCAGTTGAAGAGTGCAATAAGCCAGCCCTCATGTAAGAGAGTATTATGCTGGTCTGTGCTCTGGATTCTACTACTCATTTCCAGCTTAAACTTGGTACACTGATTCTAACATTTGTGAAGACCTGTAAGAGCAAGCCTTTGTCTCTCCTGACTAATCTCTTCATGCACTGTAATATCATCCTTTGAAACAAAGTGCTAGTCATGAGCTGTAAGATATGGAAGTGCTTTTGTAAAGTTCTAAGAGTTCTGTGTCAGATCCTGTCCATAAGGAATGGAAAGGGGTGACTAGATTCACAAATACCTCAAGTTAGATTAAGGTAAAAATATATATACATATAGACATATACAGAAGTCCACACATAATTATCAATTTTAATGAGCATCTAGATACTACAGAATCTAGATACTGGCGCATAATTACCCTTGAAATATTGGCACTCTAATACTTAGAATCTAACTTAAACTTTGTGGCTAAACAACATAACTCTAAGGGAGCTGAAATAAGCCTTGCAACTTTACAACTAAACTGAATGAGACAAATGGGTTTTAAGAAGCCAAAATAGGTTCTGCAATTACTTGATAATTTTATGAGAAAAAGTGAGCAAAAAGAAAACTGAGAAAAATGGAGAAAGAATGAGTCAGAAAAATGGACAGGAAAAACATTGATCACTGGTCTATTTAGAAGGCCTGTTTGAAGAGTTCTAGTGTCGGCCTACGGCACTGGAGAAGGGCTGTGGGGTAAGCACACTTGTCCAGAGGTCATAGTCTCAAACCAATAGGCAGTAATGACAACCACCAAAAATACAAAGATGAAGAAGATAACAATCTCCCAGGGTCTCCCTCAGGCATCCCCTTACGCCTGCTAAGTTTGCAGGTACACCACGCCAAGGTCATGAGCAACCAAGCTCACAGTAACAAGTTTGTCAAAGGTAAGTTTATAGCCAAAACTTTCTTGTAAGAAGCAGGACTATCTTTTTGAGAGGGCAGGATATGATACTTAATCATACTTCCTGATATCAGCCTTCAACTGGCTGTCATGGCAATAGCCTTGCACTGCAAGCATTTAAGATATGCCAAGCACAACCCAGAAAGTCTGACAGTGCTTTCTGTTGGTTCCTTTAGAATCTGAAGGCAGGATATTTTAGGAAAGCATCTGTCCCTGGAATTTATCACTCCTAGAAAGGTACCCAAGACCCTTCTCAAATTCTAAGTGTTATTTTTAAAAAAGCTTTATTGCACATATTTGTTTTTCAACTGCAAAGACTGTAATGATTTTGTCATTCACAAAATAAGTACTTAATCTTTGGGAAGATGCTCAATAGTGTCACAAGAACGTCCACAGTTGGGAAAAAAGTTTTATACGTAGAAAAAGCAGGATGGGAATTTCATGAGAATAGTATATGAAGGTATTTCATGAAGACCTCTTATTGAAGTGTCTACATCAACCTAAAAAAAAAAAAAAAAAAAAATACTGTCTATGCCACCAATCTATAATTTGTATTGTACAACATGTAACCATTTATTATCAGCAACAAAAAATTGTACCCTACAGAACAGTAATGACATTTGAAAGTATAGAGTATTGATTAGCAGTTGCTCAAAAGTGAATCACCATCAGAATGCAGCTTCAACTCATAGCAGTTTACCTTCTCTGTGAAAACAATCTGCATGGAGACCAGCACTTTTCACCTTGAAATGCAAGCACTTTCTGAGGCAGGATGAGAAAACAACCAACCTTAAAAGCATTAAGTACAGAAATTAGCATTCATCTCTTTTCAAGATCTGATGCTTTCCAGTTGGATTGCCTGCTCAATTTCTACATTAAAAAAACATGATTGAAAGTGGAAGGTACTTATCATACTTACAGAAGTCATCTGCTATTTGTGTTATACATCAGCAATAGAAAATATTTACTTCTAATAATACAAGAGGATCATGCTGTACGTGCAAAACTTGGAAAGACAAAAAAATTCTACAAAACACAGAGTATTGGTAGGAGAAGAGCACAAATTCAACACAGCTTTAAGCAGGGCTATGCATTTTTTTAGAAAAAGAAATATTAAAAATGATGATTGATAATTCATGTACTTGAAAGCATACTAAGAAATTCATTCTCCTGAAAAAACATTCGAACAAGAGATGAGAGTAAGTACACACAAGATGCTGTTCCAACTTAAAGGCAAAACAAAATTACCCAATGCTTTCAGAAAAGGCAGGACTTCATCACAAGAAAGAAGGAAAACTGCAGTTAACTTATTGAGAAAAGGAAACCACATTATTGAAAGTTAGATTGTACTATGATGTTTTTCTCTCCAGATCAATATACTAACTGAAAATCGGGATTGGACCCAGCAGGTTTCCCCACACAGTACCACATTTTTTCCTCTTGAAAAAGAAGAAAAAAAGAAGATATCTATGCAAAATAATTTATCTCTGTATCCTCACATAATAATACTAAGTGCGTAGCCAAAACACTAACGTACTCAGCAACTAGTTTGACATGGGGAACAACTCCATTATTTACACGGCCTGGAAAAATTGAAGAGGAAAAGGGTTTAAGACCTGCAAGCTGCAGAATAGCATTGTGTTAACCATCAGAATTTAAGTGTTTTAAGACGCAAACTTCTTTTATCATTTAATGCTTGATTTTAATTCAGGGATAAGAGACATTTTGCATAATCCAAAGTTCAGAAGCTTAATATGATTTGCCTGGCTAGATTTTGTTGTTTCGGTTTGTTTAAAATCATAGACGTCTTACAGGTTTGTTGTGGGTTTTGGTGATGGGTTTGTTTCTATCATTTATATGAATATACATACACACATATATATATTAGGTGATTTTTCTTCTATCACTTTTTGGCAGGATTAAAATTAATAGTTCAGCTGGCAAAAGTTAAATTAATAATCAAAAAGGCAGTCCATATCTGCAGCTTGAAATGCACATCCCAATTCTATTGACCCTTCCTTCAAAGGCAGCAGCAGTAATTGAAGAGTCTTGAGCAAAGAAAAAAAAAAAAAAAAAAAACAGCCTAAAAAGACCAGAAAAAACATCAGGCTGAATAAAAGCAATTAATGTCAAGATGATGGTACTAAACTTCTGTGAGAATTTAAGTCACTATTATACATATTAAAACTAAAGATAACTGTACCACATGAATCAGATACGCCAGCTGAATGCAAAATGATCTAAATCACCCTGTTCTATTAGCTTTGTACTGACATTTTCATAGTTGTAAGAAACAAGATACAGCACTAGGTGGTAAGTCAAAATGTAATTTTGAACCTTTATAAATAGGGATTCTGTACTGATGGAAAGAGTTGCTTGGAGAAACTACAATGGATTTGAGAACTCTTCATACAATGAAGATAATGTTGAAATGAGTGGGCATGTGCAGACAAACTGCTTGAAATTAGGGCTGTAAGTGCTTACATAACACTGAAGACTCCTTTAAGTAACTTACATAAGGAAATTCTGTGAGGGCTTTAAAAAGCAAGAGGTTTCAGCAAGAAACCTTAATGGTAGAACTCTCAAAAAAAAGTTCATATTCAATTATTAAGTGTTCCTATAGTAGTAATAAATTACTATTTACTGTTCAAGACCAAATCAAGAATTTCTCAGAGTATGCATGGTTTTCTCCAAGAGAAATCTAAAAGCACAAACCACCACACATAGAAATAATTGGACTTATTTGATATTAGAGATTTACTGCACAAATGACAATTATTTTTAACATTAACAGAAGGCAAATTACCTCCACTTCCTACTTGCATTTTACTGCTACTATTACTCTGCAATAGCATATAGAACTGAACACACATCATTATCATGAACACTGTATCGTGAACAATAGCATTCCCTAAGCATAGAATTTTGGAGGAATAATCATAGAGTGAAATGAATCCATTCCTGGGACCTAACCCTTGCTTTCATCCTATACTTAAAAAGCCTGGCTTTGCCACCAGGCTGTGCTAACATTCAAACTAAAAAATGATCAGTGTTTAAAAAAAAAGTCTGAAGGTGCATCAGGATTCAAATAAAGCAGATGCCTTTTCCAAGTATGAGGAGAAAAAATTCTGTCATACTGTGCTACATGTAACCTAAGAAACAATTAAAATTTGAATAGATTTTAGGCCCCAGAAGTATTTTCTAGCCAGGTGAAGAGCATGCACCAAACAGCTTCATTTATGTTGCCAAATCTACATGACAACTGTAAAACCTCCATAAACCAGCTAATTTACGAATAATATTGTCCTATTTTCTTATGCTTGGTGTTTTGAACACAGAATGGCCTTCCTTCACTCTGAAAGTAATAGAGCATTAAAATAAAACATTTAAAAGTGTAAATTTGCTTAAAAATCTCATCTTCATTTCTAAAATATTTACTGAGCTATTATTATTATTTTCTGAAGCATTTACAGTCCCTGTATTTTATCTAAAGCCAATTGCAGGAAAAGTCGTATATCCCACACAGCGTTAGAAGGCGTAACGACGTACTCAGAGAAGATTATTACAACAGAATTAAATTATAAAAACACTCAGTTGAGATAAACAACGTTGCTTTTTTTAAAAAAGTGATGAAAATATTCTTACACATTTCAAAACTCAACAGGACTGCAATGCTGGTTACTCATTTTCTGTTCACAGCCCAGCGATACTCAGGATTTGCAATACCTGTATCGATACTCAGAGTTACAATCTGACCGTTTTTTTAACTGAGGATCTCACATAATTTCATTTTCTCAATGAAAACTCAAGACGGGTCTCATGAATTTTAGTGAGTAAAGCATTTGCATAAAAGATTGTGCCAATAGGACCTCGGTTTATCACACGTTCCTTTGAAGGTAGCACACATCATCTATGCTAACAAAGTGAACCAAATAGTCTTTACATTAATTTTTCATTTATCAAGCTTTTATTAAACTAAATGGCACTGCAAAGCAGTTGATAATTAATAAATCCATACTGCCCAATACGTAATTATACACATTTTTATATCTTCATTCACTAATGATGCTTAATTCATGATCAAAAAGTATTGATTCATCCACTTAACATTAGAAGTCATTCTGCCTCTACAAGTGGAATCTTGCCTTTAAGAAGACATTAATTCTGATCACTCAGCACACAGTAAACACCGAATGGATTCTTCATGTCTGGCTAGTGGCAGAGGAAGAAAAAAAACAACAAACAACCATGCTTGGATTTACAGCACTAATGTGCTATCACTGTGGTGAATTGTTATGACAACTTCTGCCATTGACTTCACATGATGAAAATGCTTGCGAATCTTCAAGTTTGATATGCTTTTATTCATAGAAGCTTACAAAATAAATATGTTTCACAACAATACAAAAAGATTCATGCTAAAATCGTCTGTCATCCAGACTCATCTGACATGGCCAACACTAAGAAATGGCAAGTTTAAAAGGACAGACAAATGGAATTTTTCAATGAAATTGAAAGGTACCAGAGTTTTCCCCAAACTATTATCATCAGAAGGCAAGAACAGAGGTAAAAAAAAAAAGAGTAGAGGATGCAATAGAAGAACAAATGAATTCAAAACACCCTCAAATCTGCATTCCATCTTTCTCCTTTAATTCTGTGATGAAATACCATAACAAATGCAGGAAACAAAAACAAAATAACGTGGAATAAATGTATACTGTCTACCTTTAAAAACAGGAATAGGGTTTTGTTAGTGAAACAGAAAGAATGCTGATGAAAACGTAAAGTGAATAGCTTCCTATTGCCTACAATTATAATAACCTATAGGGAGGAATGTGGATACTACAAAGGGAAAAGCACATTACAGAAATGATTAACCATATATTCTATATCTACAATGTATCTACTACGAGGAATAGAAGCATGATCTTATACTTAGTGTTTGTGGATTTTAGCACCATTGTCAAACACAGCATATTCCATATTTTCCTGATAGACAAAAATGTTTTAAGTCATTTTAGTTCAAAAATGGCTGCACATGGAGCTGTTCCAAAGTTAAATAAATGTAGTTGCTTGTTAAGGGCCGAAAAAAAAATTTAAGCCTTTTAACAATACCTGATCAGATACTAACTGAAACTGAAAGGTCCATCTGCATTATGAACTTAAAGAGTTTATACAGATACAAGACTACACCAAGATTTTAAAGAACACGAGCTAAAAATACAATAAATATTAAATGTCCTCATTTTTAGATTAAAAGTTCTCCTCAACAGAAGCTATTTAATGGCCTTGAAAGTATTGAAAGACCTCAACTATTCATGTTCTTAATAGCTCTGTATTGCAGCATAGTTAAGGACAGGTTTCACAATCCTGGGTACAT